>NW_018165784.1:131067-177826 GCF_001263595.1 Phalaenopsis equestris | reverse complement strand
CACTGTTTTATCTCAAGCAAGTAGAGAGAAGGAGAACACTTATGTCATGCTATACTTCCACCGTTCTAAGCGGGTAATAAAATCGAACTCCTGAAACATGCTCATATTTCTATCCTTCACATGCTTTTAGAGTGAATGCTTCAAAATATATGAAAGCAAAGAAAATTAGCATGCTGTATCATCCAACAGAGCCAAGCTCAAAGGCTCGGCAGAGAGGAAAACCGAAAGGAAACAGGGCACCGAAGAAGAGGGGGGAAGAAGGGGTACCTCTTTAATGCCAATGTAAAAGCACTGCAACACAAGAATTTACCTCAAAGAAATTCTCTCACAGAAATTCCCTTTCCAATCTCCTCACAGCCAAAATTTTTACTCTCCTCTTAGAAAACTTTTTCTCAACAACCCAAAAATCTGAAAAGAAACTATGCTTATATAGACAGAGAAGAGAGGGGAAGAGACAGAAGGTCACCCCTTGAACCCACGGCACTCAAATCGGGCCAAAGAAGAAAAGGACGCGCTCCCTGCCCACAGAAGGCAATGCTACCGAAACATCTCGGACCGAGCGGCAAGCCCAGTGGCAGCGAGGAAAGTATCAGGAAGAAAAGAGCGTTTGCCATTCAAGTGTACCAGGGAACAAACTTCCCAAAGTCAAACTACCACGAAAAGGAAAACCATAGCTCGGGGAGACTGGCACGGCTTCCGGAAGGAGGGCCGCGGCAGAAGGTGTCGGGCAAGGACGGATGAGAAGTCAACTTTCTCTCACGTGGAGGAGGAAGAGCTCGCTCGGCTCGAGACCGAGAAAGGGAAAGGCCAGGCGCGCGAACAGGAGAAGGAAGGGAGGCAGAGCTCGGGCGCGGAGAGTGGGGATTTAGGGCTTAAAGAGGAAATAAAAAGATAATCTGGTTTATATAAATTAATGTATATGTATATATATATATATATTAATTTATATGCGATCTATTCACGCGCGGCGTCGTAACAAAATGGGTGTCCTCCCTCATTCACGCGCGGCGTCATAACAAAATGGATGTCCTCCCCAGGCAAAATTGACTTTCCGGACGCGCCAGAGCAGTCTATTTTGTCATCCGGGGTCGCTCGGAGGACGTCGTCGACAATCGGGTCAAAAATGCGTCAAAATTCAAATCTCACAAAAATTTGACCCGCGATCGATCGTCTCAAAAAGTTTATTCGAGTCTTCGACAGGTAACGGTGCAAGCGATGCGAATTGTGGCGATCAGACGTGTCGACTCCGAATTGCGAAGTTTGTGCGCGCGGGAGTGCGAATTGTGCAGAAAGCCACCCTAAGGCTCAAAAAGATCCTATAGGAATTTCTTTCGGGTTTCCTCATGTCGGTTTCATCCTTCTAAGTGCTAGAAGTCGATACCACACACGCGAAACTCCAAAAGGGTACAGAAGCGGGTTGAATTTCTAAAACGAGGCGGGTCCCATTTCTAAGGTTCTAAGATAGTCAAAGGGAGATCTCTAAGGCTAGATTCTAAATCCTAAGAGGAGGACTAGACCTCACCAAAAATGAGGTCAACAGTTATTAAATAACATGAACTGGTCTATCATTTTTTGTACTAACACTAAGCATGCAAGCACAAAGACAGCAGGATAATCATATGTGCTACAAGTATTTACGCACCATCTTCAAAACCAGTTTCCACCCACAAAATCTTGAATAAATTAAAATAAAGGTATAAAACTACTACATATGAAAAAAGAAATTATTGTATGAGGAAACTTTAGAAATACAACATGTCATATCATGAACACTACTGAATGGTTAAATTACCTGCAGCCCTTCGAGCAAGAGCATAAGAATCATGCATTTGGTAGACCCACTCAGGCCAGAAAGACAATGAGGCCCTTGGAATCCGTCTTGAACCATCAATGGTTCCACAATTTATGCCACTAGCTTTTTCAACTGTTGTTGATTCTTTTGTCAAATCCAAGTCAGGCCTATAATGCTCCCCCACATTGCCAAACCTGTAATTCTGTCCTAACCGATGAGATTTACTCCTATGAGATTTTCTTGTGAGCTTACCATGTATGTATGAGAATTCTTCATCACTGCTGGAACATTCTCGAATTCTCTCATATCCACCAAAGGAATCATATCCTGACAAACAAAATTTCAACTCCATATCTGAATGATCACTACCATTGCTTGTACCGGACATACATTCCCAGTCATTATCAGTTAGCATTTTATTATGTAACTGCAAAGGGGAAAAGCCTGACACCTTTGCAGAAGGGTGGTGACGTTTCCTAAAGTCAGTTACAGAAGCTAACTGTGCAATGGCATCCTTTGGTGTTTTTAGAGGAGTATCTTCCTTAATGATCTGGACTTCAGCACATGGCTATTGAGAAATATGCAAGAACCATTAGCGTCCCATCATCTCAACAAATGGCCACAATGTTTAACATAATATATATCTCACCACTCCTTCCACATCTATCCAAGAGCGTCTCAGGCGAAACCGCTGCTGACCACGAGCAACCACGTTCAAAGAACCATCATCTAAGCGGCGGTATTGTCTTATCTAGAAAATTACACTGCAAATATTCAGTTAGGTTAAAAAATGAAACAATCATAACGTAATTAACGGGAACCACTCTCCCTTAACTACTGCATTTTGGCGTGCACTCATTTTGATGAACAGAATGGATCAAGTGAACAAAGCATCTATCTTTGACATTCAAAAAAACATGTTCATGAGCAAATTATGGACCGGATAAATTCGTAATGATTCTCACATTGGGTCACTCTGAATATTTTGCTAAACCTGTGAAGGTAGAAAATGTAAAAGCATGGTAGTTTAGCAACGTAAGTATCTTCAATAATTTCTACAATGCAAGAAGGATTGCCACAGGCCAGATAGAGGCCTGCACTTTAGCACCTCAGTGCCGTAGAAAAGTGCATGGAACTACACAGCAACACCAAACACATATTATACAAAGCTAGTTATATTTACAATAACTACAGCAAAGTTCATGGATTATTTCTAGTAAGATAGCTCTTCCTAAAATCATGGTGCTGGATTTAGCAAGAGATCAACTACTCGATATCAAAGTGCCTAGGCATGCATTTTTTAAATCAGTTGATTCAGCCATTAGATGAGCAAGAGCTGCAATGTTTTGGGGAGTTCTGACAGACTGCTCAAATCAATGCTCATGGTACTCGATGCACTCAAGCAAGAAGAGCAGCAAAAGCTGCTTTTCTGATCAGGTAAGTAAAAAAAGTAGCACTGTCACGAGCCCAAACCCAGCAAGTTTGTAGCGCGACGATGAATGGCATGGCATCATGCATGAATCACTGCTTCAAAAAGGCCATTATGAATAGTTTGGATCAAAACCCATATAAAAAATAAATACAAAACTGACTGAATACTTCTGACAGCAAAAATGGAAAAGAAAATAAAAGTACTGGAATCTAATAGAGAAATCCAGGGATAGAAGAGGATCCAAGTATGTTTACCCAGCACAATCAGAGAGTCATGCGAAGAAATGAAGTTAAAATTTAACACAAGAAAAATAGGAGAGAAATACTGTCTTTGACATGCAAAAGAAGAGAAGAGCAAACTGAGGCAGAGTAGAATTGGGGGAGAAATGAGATTAAGATATAGTTCAATTGAAAGGAAAAATTAAAGAAGATTAGACAAAAAAAAAAAAAAAAAATGGGGGGAAAAAGAAGATTCATGGATGAACAATAGATAGTGCAAACAGGAAAACTGATCATGAGCACTTATTGTGCCTAGAATTAAAATTAATTTAAATATAATTAAGATAAAAATCTTATGTTTATGTAAAGTTCAACTCAACTTTACAAAACCAAGTCTGAAAGCTGACCAAGTTTCTAAATGAACAGTATCGATAAGAAGCAATCTAACTGACAACTTTCACTGGATGATATGAACTATGTTAGAACTAATAGTGGTGATTAATTAATTCGGAAATAGGACAAACTCATGCAAGCACAGAGAAGGAAAAAAAGAAGAAAATAAAAAATAAAAAAAAGGAACAATGCACAAAATACAAAGGAATTTTATAAAAGTTAAACCTAATAAATAGCAATGTCCTATTGCCATTCCTATGGATTTCACTATGATTGATTGTGGAGATTATTGCCCTAATTTCAAAAAGATGCATAGAAAAGTAACCTGTGAACCACAACTAAGTTTTTATAGCATTTTTTTTTGTGAGGAAAAAATTAGGCTCTAAAAGTTAACAGTATCACACTTGATGACTAATCTATCATCACATCTCCACTGCACATATAATAAGTCCCCAGTCTTAGTGAATAAGTTCAGTTGTGTGGGCTCCAAAAATTTTGACCGCTCCCTAGAGACTCTGCATTTATTTTATTTTTGATTTGTTGAAGACGGGCTGAATTATAGATAAGACATTATCTAGAGATTTTGCCCTCATTTTGTGAGGAATTTTTTATCTAGGGTTCGAGGATTCAAACAGGCGCTAGCCCAAATGATTAAATCCCCCTCCCAATAACGGTAAAACACTTTTAATTAAGGCAATTCATTAATAATTCAATGTTCACCATATAATGGTAGCAGACTTAGAATTTTAAATTGTAAAATTTATCACTTGAAGCTTAAAATGGATGGTGGGGGAATGAAGACGAAACACAATCAAGATCCTATGATTCTGTCATCTCGGGACGTCATGGTCTTTAATCTTCTTAGTCAAAGTAGATAGTCGACCAAACAATAACAACAACAACAACAACAAAGCCTTAATCCCACTACGTGGGGTCGGCTACATGAATCCTTTTTCTCCATTGCGTCCTATTTAGTGTCATATTTTCATTTAGTTCTAGTAAATTAAGATCATTTTTAATACAATAAGCCCAAGTCTTCCTAGGTCTACCTCTGCCTTTCTTAACACAAGTCGAATTTAAAACATCTACTCTCCTAATCGGATCATCTAATGGTCGACGTTTAATATGACCAAACCATCTAAGACGACTTTCTCTAATTTTGTCTGTCACAGGAGCTACACCAACCCTATCACGAATATATTCATTCCACATTTTGTCTCTAAGTGTAAAGGTAAAGCCACTCATCCACCTAATCATTCTCATCTCGGCAACACAACTTATTATTATGCTTCTCTTTTAAAGGCCAAGATTCAGCGCCATAGAGCATTGCAGGTCTTATCACCGTCTTATAAAATTTTCCTTTCAGTCTTAGCGGTACATGTAGTCGACCCAACCAGACAGAAAAATTCTTATCAGCAGCCATGAGAGATCCTTGTAAATCTTGGGTGGATAATTATCTAAAAGGATAAATTTAAGTTGACCTTAGCTAACAAACGGCTTTGTGTCAATCAATTGTACCCTTATGATTCACAACTCAAATGGTAGAAAGTTATTGAAAAACATACGGGTTGCGGTCGTGACCGCAATATAATGGTGCTATTTGGCGATAATCAACCGGTCAAAAGGCTTTGATCGTAACCGTTATTTTGTGGGGTAATTTGACTGTGAAATCACGCGGGCAGAATACTAGGGCTACAACTTGATTGGCATGTGATTACTTTGATTGTGAATATAGAGATACATTTAATATGACAATAGCCCTTTATGAGCTGAAGTCAATCAGAAATTTGTCACCCTCGACAAACTATTGTGAAGAGCGAATGAATTTTGTTTTTAGCTTTAAAGTGATTGAATTTACTTAAATATTAATTGATTATTTTGAAAATCTTGATTTAAAAAAGTGACCGCTCCGGTTAAAATATTCTATCAACTCGGCTATCATCGGGGAGTTAAGTATTTTAAGACTTACATTTGAAGGGAGGTATTTAGATTTTTAGAGTATGAGTTCTGATGACCCTGTCTTTACAAGGAGGAGGATTGAACCAGATGATTTAGACTTGTAAATTTTTATCTTAAGTTTTAGATGTTTATTTTGAAGTTATTAGACTCATCAACTCCAGTCATTGTAAGGAGAAGGATCAGACAAGTTGGGCGGGACTTAAAACTCCATCTTAAAGACAAGACAACCTGATTAGCGAGCACAACATTCTCGAACCTAATATTTGAGCATTCTATATATTTGCTGGAGCATATGCAGGCTTTAATTTCATTGATTTTAGTAACTTCAAGAATTTGGAGACTTTGAAGACTTGTGTAACCTTTAAACTATAGTTAGGATTTACAATTTATGTCTAGAGATTTTCAAATCATGTATATGACTTTTATCTATATGAATCTCTTAAGGCATAAACAATTTAGAGAGTACAAACTAAGTCTAAAAATATTTTCCTATATTCCAAATTATTGACATAAAGCTTATATAAACTTTAAATACTTTAGCTATTTTGAAACTATAAGTTTTTTATTTAGAAATTATCGCATGTAATGTTACACCTTCGGGCTTTAATGGGGACCGCCTTCTGTTCGTTATTAGGTGTATTGTGAATTTGGTGGCAGTGATGATTAATTTCAAATTTTAAGGAAACTCCATATTTGAATTACTCTTCGCCAATATGAGCCTAAATTCAAAAAATTCAAGTTTGAATTGATTTCCAATCTCCAGGAACCTAAGTATGAATAGCTCAATTTCAAAATATTTTTAAGTATTCCGAGCTTAAATTTTAAATTCCAGTTTTAATATTTTTTCAGCCTTGAAAGTTTATGTTTTAAAAGTCACAACTTTAAAACTTATAAAATCTTATGAGTCTAAATATTTAAAAACCAGGTCCCATATATTTTAAACCCTAAAAGCCTAAATTATAAAATCTTGAATTTCAAAATTACTTAAAAACTCAAATGATTCATATTCTATTTTATTTCTTAAGTTCGAAAATTCCAAAATTTTAACTTATTTACAAGTCCAAATGTAAATTTTAAGGGATACAGGAAATGCCAACTCCAGTTTAGGGGATACAAAAGAATGTCAGCCTTACCAATTGCCTTAAAAGACGCACACGTCAGTTTCATGAGACACTCTGAGGAGCAAAAATATAAATTTAACCCAAGATCTTAAGAACGCAGCAACAACCTTCAATGTATTTGCACAAAAGGTTAGATCGCAACCAGCATTTCCCGAACGGTACTCGATTTTCCCTCGGATGGATGTTTTAAAATCCTAATTTTAAAAGGTTTTCCAAATGAGTATTGTCACATGATTCCTTGAATTAGGCTAGATGTTGTTTGGGATCGTCATGGTCATTAAAAGTTTTAAATTTGGGTATTGAATAGCCCTTTGGATAAGGGACTTCATCATACTCAACTGAATAAGGGCAGCCTTTACTCACCAGCTTCTCAGCCAATTCTAAGGCTATTAAAGCCTTGATCTTTTCATTGATCAATGTTTCGAGCTACACCGTTGTCACAAACTTGGATGTATTGACAATATTTTGAGTTATAGGTTGACGGGTCACCTGATTCATCTCATTTCTCTCTATAGAGATGCCTCATACATCTGAAGTTTGTGGCACTGGTTTGATAGCGGAGTTAGCAGCAACGCTGCTAGGTGCTTGATGGTTGTTTGGCACGACAAATGTAAGGACTGTCGGAGCATTTCTTTGCATCAACTCCATCATGACAATCATCTACGTCATCATTTCATTCATATTACTATTGAGCTGAGATATTTCTTTATCTTTAGCTCTTAATTGACATCACATTTGTTTTTGTTCTCGCTAAAGCAACTGTATCGATAAGAATAGTTTCTTCATCCCTTAATTCTTCTACCAACTCAACTTCTGATGAAGAACTATCATGCTCTTCTTGTTTTTCTAGTTGAGCAGTAGGTTGAATTGTGTGTCATCGAGTCTGGTAGAAGCGAGGGTCTGGTTAGTCCTTGACATTATCTAGCATATAAACCACTTCTACCTCCATTGTATCTTCACTATTATTGTCCACTTCTTGCACTCTAATCTCCGAGCGATGATTTCAGTAAATATCGAGCTCAAAGAGTGGAACAAATAATTTTTCAATTACAAGGCTTTGAGAGAGATGGATATCTTCTCCGAGAAAAGTTGATTGACGATGGAACTTATTAGAGGATTCTCTAATGTGTCGACCACCACGATATTCATTAAGTTGGGTTTCTTTTTTACAACTCATTCTTGATTGATAACCGATCTCTGGGAATGCACATTGGATGTCATGTTTTTTCTCATGAAGTTTTGACCTCCAAAAATCTTTACCTTTTCGTTGGGATCTTTCAGTGGTGGATTTCTAGACACTTTGTCCGAGTGTCATGCTCGAGGCTCACCGAGCGATCTGTAACGACTATTGTCAAGTCTTTTAGTCGGATTTTGATCCACCTTAATTATACTGGGTCTTCCATACTTCCTTTCATTAAACTCTTCTCCTTTGCCACTTTCAGAACCTTGTGCATTTGAGCAGACAAGGTTTCAAATTTTTTCTTTTCTTCATATAGTGGTTGGTGTTGTTGATTCCAGAAACACAGTTTAATATCACCAGTTTTAGGAGTTGCATTTAAGAAAGTGTATGTCCCATAGTTCGAGTCATATAGTGGTATGTGTTGTTAATCCTTTAATTCAACAAGGTTGTCGACCCAAACTGATAGAAGAATTCTTGTCAGCAGTCATGAATTGCATCATCCAAGAGATCCTTTTAGATCTGAGTGGATATTTGTTTAATATAACAAATTTAAGTCGACCTTAGCTAACAAAAAACCGTGTCAATCAATTGTACATTATGATTTACAACTCAAAGGGTAGAAAGTTGTAGGGTTGCGGTTGTGGCCATAATATAATGGTGTCATTTGGCAGCAAACATCAGGGCAGAGGACTCTGATTGTAACTATTATTTTGTGATGTCATTTGACAATGAAATCAAGCAAACAGAAGATTCAGGAAACGTCCTTACTAACATGCAATTACTTTGATTGTGAATGCAGATATATATTTTGTATGACAACAGCACTTTGTGAGCTGAAGTCATAAAAAATTTGTCACCATCGACAAACTATTGCGAATGGCATATGGACATTACTTTTAGCCTTTTAGTGATTAAATTTTACTTGTATAATAATTGGTTATTTTGAAAATCTTGATTTTAAAGATTGACCCATCCGATTGAAATATTCTATCAACCCGACCATCATCGAGGAGTTAAGCATTTGAAGACTTTTATATTTGAAGGCGGGCTTTTAGATTATTAGGTTATCAGTCATTTCGATTCTTGTCCTTATAAGGAGGGAAATCAGACCAGGTGATTTGACTTATAAATTCTTATTTTAGGATTTATACATTTATTTTGAAGTTACTAGAGTCATCAACTCCAATTCTTGCGAGAATGAACAAACTAGTTAAGTGATATTTACAACCATATCTTATAGACAAGACAACCCGATCATCTCGCGTAGCAGTCTCCAACCTAAAATTTGAGCGTTTTATAGATTGGTTAGAGCACATGCGGGCATTAATTTCATATATTTGTGCAACATTTAACTATAATTATGATTTTACAATTTAGGCCAAGTGATTTTAATATCATGTATATGACTTTTACCTATATGAATCTCTTAAGGCATACACAATTTAAGAGAGAGAAAAAAAAGTCAAAATTTTTCAAATATTCCAAATCATTACATTTGACTTAGGAATAACATGAAGCTTATATAGGCTTTAATGACTCAAGTTATTTTGAAGATATAAGTTTTTTATTTGGAAATTAACACATGCAATGTTATCTCTTCGGCCTTTAATGGGGACCGTCTTCTATTGGCTAACATTTTAAATGCAATGTTATCTCTTCGGGCTTTAATGGATGGGAATTTTAAAATCGCAATTTGAAAAAGTTTTCCAAATGAATCCACAGTTTTCCTCAACCGGTACATAATCTCTCCACCAACGGATACTCGCATTTCCTCAAATGAACATTTCAAAAATTGCCCCATTGCCCCAAAATTATACCTTCTCAACCGTGACAGCAACAATCGATAACAAAATAACATAGCATCACAACACGATCTTATACTTTTTTTACAACAATACACAGTAAAATAAAATCAAAGAGAAAAACAAATGTTAAACTCGCTCGGGTAGGAGAGGGGGTTAATGGGTCGAATTAGACTTAATAAGCAAAATAGACTCAATGGGTAGGGCTCGAACTTCGATTTTATGAACTGAGAAAGAGGCGGAAGAGGTAGATTACGATCGTCTGAAACAAAGAGAAGGGCTTTGGTTGGAGATTGCTCCACTAGGTGAATTCACGTGAAACAATGAAGAAGGCTTCGATTTTGTGGTAGGCTAGGGCAGAGCAGAACCAGCGAATGACTTCGACATAGGGAAGAACGTAAGTGCGGCGAGGTTTTGACAAGTTAAGGCAATTGAAGGCGTCACAGGTACAGTGGAAGGGGCGAGGAGGGTCGCGGCAGTGTGTAAGGGAGTAGAGAATCGAGCGTGGCCTAGAAGGCACAACAAATAATGTAACACTGTGTGAGGTAAATTTGACAGGGAAGTCAATGAGTTTTCTTAATTGAGAAGATTTAAATTGCTGTCAAAAGTGGAGAAGGCGGGGACATGAATTACACTTGACGACTGAGAGAAGAGATCGGCAAAGAAGATCGATCGCACAGAGAAGATCACGTGAATAGAGAAGGAGGTGATGGTTTCTGTGCAGGGAGGAAGGTTGATGCGGGTTAAGAGGCTCAACAGAGAGGGATCAGGGAAGTGAAGAAGGAGAAAGGTGGAACGACACTGTGAGTGTAAGATCAACAGGGAAGGAGCGACGAAGTAAAGAAAGATCATGTAGGTGCCGCTTAAGAAGAAGAATTCAGGATTTACATGCGACAACAGGGAGGAGAACGAGGATTGAAGACTGAATAGTGCAAATGAAATGGGGGAACGGTAACTTACGCTGCGTGGGTTTCAAACTAGAGAAGATGAATGAAGTAGGGAGAGGAGAGGGGGTACGGATTGCCAGAGAGGAAGTTTTCACACTGTTGCGGTTTCAAGTGGAGAACAAAAAAGGAGAGCAACGGAGAGATCGTACGATTGATAAAATAAGTTATGGGAGACTCCCTTTTAATTCAAATAGAAGCGCGAACAGTTAACGACATGAAAGTGGGAGCGAATGACTTAATATCAATTAAATTTAATTAAATCGAATTAAATCTAATTAATAATATTAATTAATTTTAATACTCTTTTAACGTCAACATCTGAAGTTTCAATTTTTCAATTGGAGCAATCTTTGTCAACATCAATTGGATTCAAGCTCTTAGGAATCATCCTAAAGGTTAAAATACCATCCTCCAAAGCCAACTAGAAGAACTGATGATGAACTTGAATGTGTTTTTTCCTATAAAGATAAACTTGATTATCTGCTAAATGAATAACATCCCAATGGTCACAATCCAAATCACAATTCTTACACTTTGACTCGGGTCTTCCAAGAATAATTGCAACCAAAAAATCTTTCTTGTTTCAATCACAGCAATAAACTCTACCACTATAGCAGAAGTAAATAACTTATGTAGCTTTGAAACACTGCATGCTTGTTCTTACTTTTTCAAGCAGTAATATCTCCAATTATGTCAACATTAACACATCCATGTGGTTCCAATAGAAACTTCATAATTTACATTAACTCTCAGAAAACTACGAATCTACTTTTTTTTCCTACCATGTTGTTTATCTAGGTAACTATTTAGAACACTCAGAACATAAGCAACTTGATTCAATTCGCGAAGTCTATGAAGCTTGGGTCATATACAACTTCCTTTCACTCTAATTGGCCTAGGTGAGTGGTGCAGTTGCTGTAGTTTTATGTTTAAGCAGTCAAATGTTGAGACCATCATGAGGGCTCATGACTTCTTACTTTCGTAACATTCCTCTTGATGAGTGCTTTATTAGGAGGTGCAAGCAAGGTGTCCCTACTGACAGAAATCCTCTTTGCCTGCTGAAAAACTTCCAGGCAGGCCCTTTGCGGTTGCAAGCCCTCTTCCGGCCAGAGCACCCACTGTTGTCAGTTATCAGGCTAGTGGGAATTCCTTTACACGCTTGCAGGCGGTCTTTCCTTGACAATGAATGCCCTCATGGGCACTGGTCCTTTTTTTTCCTGCAGTTCCTAGGAGAAATCTTGACTGGCTTGGATCCTTTCTCGAGAAGTTGTGCCTCCCTGCAAGCTTCTGTTCTATTTCGCCAATGCGAGGAGCCCTTCAACAGAGCCTTTTTTACCTGCAACAGTCCCTATTTCAAAGTTTTTCCCAGCAACAAACCCTCCTCCAAAGCTTTGCCTGCATCAGACCATCCTCCGAAGCATTTTTTTTCTACGTGTCATACCCTTAAGCTTTTTCTAGAATTTCTATACTTCCCTGCAAACTCTCCTATAGCATTACCTGTAGGAGTCTTCCGCCTCCCTACACACTATAGGAACTGCAGTCAAAGATAATTGCAATAAAAAACAACCGTAGTCAACCAGAAGTCAATTTTTTTCTATAGGTTGTTTATTTCTTTGCAAACTCTCCTAGAATATTACCTGTAAGTGTCATTCGCTTATCTACAGACATTGCAGGAACTGCAATCAACGACAACCGTAGTACAGAATGAAGAATTCAATTTTTACTTCACAAGATCTTCCTCACTCAATGTTTGATGCTTTCAAATCCAAATTGAACATAACTTTCAACCATGTTTCAACTTAAGGAGGAGTGTTAGAAGTTAAATTAATTTATTCCTCTTGGAATTTATGAGGATTAGATTTATTTTCTAATATAGTTTTATCTTTTACCTATTTTAGATTTATTTTCTTGGATTGGATTTATTTACTTTCCTATTTAGGTTTTTCTATTTTATATTGTTTTCTTTATCTTTAAATAATTAATATGAATTGACTAATTGGAGATCTTAGGTGTTATATCTTTCCTTTCGTGTTATTTCATTTTTCCTGTCTTTTCTATTCTAGGATTCATGTAAGAATTATTTACAAATCCTTTGAATATCAATAGTACTACTCCGCATTATTTTGGAAATCAACACCTTTTCAACTAGTAGTTTTCTTTTTGGCCCACTTACTGCCAACATACCATTAAGATAATATAATAAAATGATAGAAGAATAACCAAACATCTTCACACAATAATAATGATCATCCTATGAAGAAAAGTTGCCTTGAATTCCCGTTATTCCAAGTGCAACTCTTCGACCTTAGCACAAGCATCATTCTAACTGTGGTTTATTTCAAATTAATGAATAAATTTAATTGTAGTCAATAACATATTAATGCTGAAAACCTTAATTAAAAACTAACATACCACTGCGTCACGTTTTATCATCATATTCTTTTTTGATCTAATAAATAAACTTATTTTGCAAGACCTCCCACCCCAATGATAATTTGGTCAAGTATCATGTTTGATTAGATAATAGCCAACTTCCACGTGAATAATTCTTTATTCTTCATGGCTTCATCATAACTCCTTGTTCACCTCCATTAGTAATAGAATAGGAATAATTTTAAGAGAGTAACTTCTTCATTGTCGCAAAGTTCCACTAGACCTCTTAATTGGAGCATTAGGAGCTATATATAATTTTTATTTAACTATAGGGATACCTCACAATGGTATTACATTCAACTTCAAATTTTCAAAGCAATCAAAGTTTGCAATCAACTTGCCTTTAGACAAGACCTATCCAACCATCCCTTTTTTTTTTTTTTTTTGAAAACAATATCATCGTTACACTACATAAACTCCCAATTTTGGGCATCCTAAAAAAGATAATCAAATTCACTATCATCATAGTCTATAAAAAACATTTAGATTTAGCATCAATATGAATATAGGAAAGACAAAAAAAAACCTTTAAAAACTACATGATCTTATGAGATTCAATGGTTTTCAGAGACCTTTATTAATCAAGGATGTTGCAATGCTAATAAACTCCACACAACATATTTAATAACCCAACATGCAATCCAAGATCCTAGCATGCTCATTCCTTGTTTTATTCATCCTCCATTACATTAAAGTTAGCAACGTCATTCGCTATTGAACTTGCTTACAAAACACCTCCAACCATCTTTAGAACAAATAATACTTTTATACAACAACAACAACAAAGCCTTAATCCCACCACGTGGGGTCGGCTACATGAATCATTTTTCTCCATTGCGTCCTATTTAGTGTCATATTTTCATTTAGTTCTAAAAATTTAAGATCATTTTTTATACAATAAGCCCAAGTCTTCCTATGTCTACCTCTGCCTTTCTTAACATAAGTCAAATTTAAAACATCTACTCTCCTAATCAGATCATTAGATGGTCGAAGCTTAATGTGACCAAACCATCTAAGATGACTTTCTCTAATTTTGCCCGTCGCAGGAGCTGCACCATCCCTATCACGGATATATTCAATTCGCATTATGTCTCTAAGTGTAAAGCCACTCATCCACCTAATCATTCTCATCTCGGCAACACTTAATTTAGTATTATGCTTCTCTTTTAAAGGCCAACATTCAGCGCCACATTTTAAAGGCCAACATTCAGCGCCATAAAGCATTGAAGGTCTCACTACCATCTTATAAAGTTTTCCTCTCAGACTAAGCGACACTTTTCTATCACACAAAAGCTCCGAAGCAATCCTCCACTTCAACCAACCAACTTGAATTCTACTATTAAAATCCCCATCTATATCACCATCTTTTTGAACAACAAACCCGAGATATCTAAATTGTTCACACCTTTAAATAATTTAATCACCCAAAGTTACACTTCTGTCACTATAGCTACTACTACTAAAATTACATTCCATGTATTCATTTTAGTTCTACTCAAATGAAGACCTTTAGACTCCAATGTAGACCTCTATAATTCAAGTTCTTCCTGGACTTTTTCTTTCGTCTTATCCATGAGAAGGATATCATCAGCAAAAAGCATACACCAAGGTACATCCTCCTCTAAATGTCCTGTAAGACCATCCACAACTAAAGCAAAAAAATATCTGCTTAAAGCTAATCCCTTATGTAATCCAACAGAAAATAGGAAAATATTTGGTCAATCCTCCTTCAGTTCGAACACAAGAAACGGCTCTAGTATAGATATCTTTAATGACTTGAATTTAAGTCATATCAACACCTTTCATCTCAAGAACTCTCCAAAGGTAATCTCTCGGGATCTTATCACAAGTTTTTCTAAATCAATGAAAATCAATTGTAGATTTTTCTTATTATCTCTGAACTTCTCCATCAAACTTCTCAATAAATGTATAGCTTTCATAGTAGACCTGCTCGACATAAATCCAAATTGATTACGAGAAATCTTCGTAATACGTCTTAACCTATGTTCAATTACCCTCTCCAATAATTTTAAAGTATGACACATCAACTTAATTCCTCTATAATTTGCACACTCTTGTGCATCCCCTTTATTCTTAAAAATGGGAACTAAAATACTCTTCCTCCACTCCTCAGATATCCTTTTAGTTTTTAAAATAATATTAAAGAGTTTAGTAAGCCAAGAAACTCCCAAATTTCCTAAACATTTCCATACTTCAATTGGGATATCTTCAGGTCCTACAGACTTTCCACCCTTGGTTTTCTTTAAAGCCTTCAAAACTTCTTTTTTACTAATGCGACGGTAAAAATGAAACATTTTATTATTATTAACGATATTAAGATCACTAAGGTTGATCGTATTTTCAGAAACTTCATTAAATAGTTTATCAAAATAACTCACCCACCTATGTTGAATATCTTTTTCTAAGAAAACCACTTTTTGATTTTCATCTTTGATACCACTTTAATTGAGTTTAATCTTTACTTTTTTTTCTCTTTGTTTGGCTAGCTTATACATATATTTTTCACCCTTCTTAGTATCTAATCTATTATCTTAGTATCTAATTCACCCTTCTTAGTATCTAATCTATTATAAAGATCATTAAAAGCAGAATTTTTAGCATCACAGGTTGTTCTTTTAGACTCCATGCAGGTCATTTGATATTTTTCCCAGTTCTCTAAATTTTTACATTTAAACCAATTTTTATAACATAACTTTTTATATTTTATCTTTTCTTGCACATTATTATTCCACCACCAACTATCTTTATTTGAAGAAACTTTTTCTTTTGATTCTCAAAGTACATCTTTTGCTACTTGTTTAATAGTGTTTGTTACTTTTTGTTACTTTTATAGTTTTGTTACTTTTTATTTGAACAAATAATATTTTTTATAAAATGCTAAATTGCTGCATGCAGAACTTACAGTACAAATTTGAAGGAATATGATCAATCTTGCAGAGAACTTCACCATTGCCACATTATTAATCACTTTCTTTGACAAGATTAAAATGATCGCCCCCAGAACTTAAATATCAAGAAGATTTCACCCATCATTTTTCATAATCTCAATAAGAAAATGAACTTTTACCAAATTGACTGCCTCAACTATTTGGCCAAATCTAGCCTAAATAAAGTCGATCACAACTGACAAAAGACTACAAATGATGACAGCTTGCCTGGCGTCCGGGTTTATGCATGCCCTTACTTCTTTCACTAGCAAATTCATTACATGTACTACCTCAATCATGTAGCTTTCAAATAGTTAGTTTAAATAAGCATGCTATAAATGTTTCATTTGATAAAATTGTGATATGAAATAAAGACTTCAATTATGGTTGGGCTGCGGGGTGAGTGCATTCACAAAAAACGTCAAACCTTTGAAGAGGTGCATGAGCAGATGGTCATTTTTGTTGTGCAATTCACCACAAATAGAGCTTTCATACAACAATTTTGTTAAGACTAAAATCTTACAAAATGAAGCAGAAACAAGCACTTTGGATTTTAAAATGAATTAGAAAAACTGAAAAGAATTAAAAAGTGAAACATAAAACAGAGCATTCAGGTCTTATAGAAGCACAATTGTAAATGCTAAATATTACCTCAGCAGTTGTACCAGTTGTACCAAAGAGCACTCTTCCATCATCTGAATGCCAATGGACTCTCATCTGAAATAAAGATTTATTCAATCAAATCTGAACATTTATTGAAGAGTATTAATTAGGCAGTACAGCCAGGCTAAAACCAATAATGAAATAAGCTAACACAAGCCAACGTACCACACCAATAGTGTATGGAGCATCAACTTGATGCAGAGCCCTTTCAACAACAGCTTTGAATCTAGGAAGTATCACCCTAAGAGGGAGAGTTGCTTCAGGAAATAAAACAACGCCTACAAGTTGAATAAATGAAAATAAATTTAAATATTTAAACATAAAAAAGGATCATAGTATATGGAATGAATAAACTGCCAAAAATGTACAATGTTCTCTAATAGATCGAATGGCTGGACAGTAATGATGAAGATATCTCATCCTATTAGCTGATGAATAATCCGAACGAGAATATGTGAACCTGTCAGGTACTATTTGACATAGAAAACTATTTAGTGTCCTAAGAAATGCTTCAAGTTTGTAAAATATTTGCACTCACATACAAGTCACTGCAAGTGAGATTTCTATGAAAAAGGAACCAGGATTTCACATCAAGGTTGCACCAAGGTACAGTTACATCTATCAGTCGACATATAAGAAGTCCTAAATTAAGCACAATGTTTTGATCCCCAAGATGAAGCTTTTCACACGTTTGCAAATTTTTGTAATAAAAAAAAGTCTGTGGAATCTAAGTAGACACTTTTAACAATTATCACTCAAAGGGAAACTTCTCTAAATATAAACAGCGGTACTTTTTTCAGATGCACTTTGCGGGTAACCTGGGAAAAGTTGGTGAAAAGAAAGGACAAAAAATTAATCAGCTCTCCAAACTACAAATATAAGATAAAACAGCCAGCACAGGGATTACATATTTTATGGAATATAAGTACGCAGAAACAATAAGGTAGCAAAACTTTAGCCTTACACAGTCTGGCAGACAAATGAGGATATACAGTTGCCAATTAACTCCAAAAAAAAAAAGAGAGATACTCAGGAATTAAAATATTACCTAAACAGCTGGAATTTACCAAACCTAGATGACTCGACAAATTCAAGCAACAAAACTCAAAGTACTTTAATTTTTCAAATACTGTTCAACTTTTGCTTCATTAACAAACAATGACAAATATTATAAGTCTCAAATCAAAGGTCCACCATGGCTTTCCTTCCTATCAAAGCTTCATTGGTTCTCACTGCAAGCTATGCTATAAAGTACACACCTAACAGAATGTTCAGATATTCAAAACCAAATCAACATGCCATTGGGTAAATAACGCTAACTTCAAATGCCATTAATATAAAGCACACACGTCCAATTCAACTTTTAACTGTATAATGTATCACATAACTAACGCAATCCTACCATAGATCCCAGCTCACACTCTTCCTCTCCATCTTTCTCTCTTCATATTATTCTGTCTGATATATTCCTAACTTTATACTTGACATTATGATATTTAGCTAAACTGGTTACGGTTACCAAAACAGGATGTAAAAACAAATTCAAGCAGCAAAACTCAAGCACTGAAAATTTCCAAATACTCTTCAAGCTTTCATTCGCTTGCAAACTTTGAAAGATCAAGAAAAATGCAAAATTATTAGAAGGTACAAAATCCAAGGTCCACAACTACTTCCTTTTCTTGCTTCCATGGTTCTCAATCCATGCTAAGTTGAAGCACAGACTCTCTAAATAGACATTAAAATACTAAGCAGCATGTCAAAATGCCATTTGGAGCACCCTAGTTGACACTTCTTAGGAACCAATGGAAAAATACATGTTAGCTACAAATTGAACAGAACCAATACCGTTCTAATTCTATTATACACTAAATCAATCATGTTATATATAGCAACTCATCACTCTCACCTCATATGGTTGGATGTGACATAATCCTATCTAGCTAGCTATAAAAGAAGCTTAATTTTTATGATGTCCATAAATATAACAATTTCCCAAGTCATGTAGGATCCTAATTTTTTTATGTTTAGAGTCCATGTTTATACCCCCTAATCGCTAAACCCAATTAACTCCCATCAAATGCTCCCAACCAACCAAAAATTTTTAAGCACTCCAATGCTACAACATGTTTGTTCACGGACATGTAACCCTCTAAACTCTTTGACATTGCCATGTATTTACATCGACTCCTACCAAGCCACATGGAATTTAACTTTTTTAAGCTTAATGTCTCTTGATTCAAATCTATCCATGGGTCACACCAGAATTTTATTAACTTGAAGAAAACTTTAAAGGCTCTCTAGGGATGAGGCAGAAAAATAAAAGTCTACCATCACGACAAAAATAATACAGTGATAAGATCCAAAGTCCATAATCAAATTTGAAACCCCCAAACCCATTTTTATAAATAAGCATCGGGATTCTCAAGGTGATAAGAAAAGTTGAAGAATGAACAATACAAGCAATAAATACAAGAAAAAAAAAAGAAGTGCGTATTTTGCAATATAAACTCGGACTTAAATAGTAGTCGATCGTTAGGTCTAAAGGAGTAGTTGGGTCTCATAGAAGTGGGTCAAATAACTTCTTTAAGCATAGTCAGTTGTCTCAGGCTAGATCAATCTAACGTGCCTAGTGATGGCCTTGATCAAGTTCTTCTCAAGCCTGGTGAATATTCTCTTTCTAGTCAACATGTGAGTGCCTGACTCTTAGTGAGTAGATACCTTGAACTTGCTTGGGCAAGTTCTTTTAAAACCCGACTGGTATGTCTCACTGAATTCAGTTGGCAAGTTAGTCCATATCTTCCCTAGAAAGTCAAATTTGATCCCGACTCGATGAGCTTATCCTCTGACGCTCCTTTTGGGTGAGTCTACCCATAGAATACACATTCAATCCTCCAATTCTCTTGTATCTTTGAACAAAAACAACAACAACAAAGCCATAATCCCACTAATGGGGTTGGCTACATGAATCATTTTTTCTCCACTGTGTCCTGTTTAGTGTCATATTTTCATTTAGTTCTAATAAATTAAGATAATTTTTTATACAATAAACCCAAGTTTTCCTAGGCCAAGTTTTCCTAGGTCTAGGTCTACCTCTGCCTTTCTTAACATAAGTCGAATCTAAAACATCTACTTTCCCAATCCTTTTTCTCTTGTATCTTTGAAGATTTATGTATATAAAACACAAGAATGAGTTAATAAACTTTTACAGAAATAAAGTAGATAACTTGATTATCTCTTTGGGCGAGTTAGTTTTCCCCTTGTGCTAATTTCATTTGCTTATTCTATTTGAAGGAAACTCATTAGGGTAAAAATTTAACATCTAAGGTGTACAAAAAATAGGTAATATAGTTTAAGGAAGTTGTGATGGTATTTTGTTCATAAGTTTGACATTTCTATCATTTATTTATAACCATACCTGATAGCTTAAAATTAAACAAGCCACGAATTGAAGTCGGATGACATTAACCTAACTTTTAAAACAAACAATAAGCCATCATAACTTCCAATAATAAAAAAAAGCCAAAAAAATCACAAGTACACTAAACAGAATCCAATTCATCCCAATTATAACATAGCTTGAGAGTCACAATCCAACTAACAATAGGCCAACAGTTCTCCAAATTGAATAACATAAAAACTAGAAGCAAAATAAACAATAAACTATATAATATTAATAGTCCTTCTCCTGTAAATCAAATCCCTCCTGTCAGTTATATTAACCTAATATTTTACCTAAAGAAACAATTAATTTAAACAGCAAATTTATCACAACTTAGTGGGCAAGTATAAACTTATTATACATTAAATTAATATGCAAATTCTATACATGAATATCCAAAAGAAATATAATTCATTAATTAATTAAATTGTAAGCTTTCATTTTAAATTAAACTTTCATGTTTTAATCTAAGTATTTATCTTTTTAACCTTACTTTTCTTTTAAAGAAATTATATCAGAATTACTTGCATACCCGAAGGTATACAAAAAGTTGTAACCATAGATACCCTCAAAATCTTGCACACGTAATTACATCTTTACCAATTCATTTCATTTTCGTGCACGATTATATCGCATCTCATGACAATATATTTGAGAGAAAATCCTTATTGATTAAAATTTTACTTATCATTTTATATCAATTTTAAATGTACTTTTATATATCAATTATTTTTTTCCCATTTGTTAGATATATTTCAGACTTTCAAAATGAAAATTATAAATGAAATATTTGCTTTTAAAACAATACTGCAAGTTCATTTTTAAGAACTTAAAATGTGAATTCAAAATAAATCAATAATTAAAAACAAATAAAAAAATAATTACTCACCTTTGTTTTAAAGGACATCTATACAAGTTTGATCCTCTGACTGCATTTCACTATCGCCCATTTTTGGCTCTACTTCTTTTGCCCAAATCACGATCCAAATCCATAATTCATTAAATCAAATTTTTAACCACTATTTAAAATTATTAATCATACTAATAAACACCATTTTAATTAAATAAAATATTTGATACAAATAAACACCCAAACTATTACCTTACCAAAGTTTGCTTGGATCGATCTCCATCTTCCCTTAGCGAACACTTCACCTACTTCGCCTTCTAAGCTGAAATTTCTATATTTTGAGCATGTTTTAATTAGACTTTCTATTAACATTAAATAAATAAACACACATAAACTTTTTAAATTCATTAAATAACCTGATAAAACCCTAACATACCTTTATCCCTTGCTTGGTCTCACTCTTCTCGCACACCCGAAGCTTCTTCTTCTTTGATAGGGCTCAAACTCCTCTTCCTCTACTCTATCGCATGGTAATAAAGCATGAAGTCGGCTTCCTTCTTTAGTCAAGCGCTCAGCCCAACTCCACTATCATAGGCGCTCCTTCATTTAATGAAATAAAATATTTTATATAAATAAACACCTAAACTATTACCTGAATAAAGTTTATTTAGATCGATCTCCATCTTCCCTTAGCTCAAACACTTCATTTACTTCTCCTTCCAACCTTAAATTTCAATATTTTGAGCAAGATTTAATTAGACTTCTATTAACATTCAATAAATAAACACACACATATATTTTTTATATTCATTGCTTGGTTCGATCTCACTCTTCTCGCAGACCCGATGCTTCTTCTTATCTAATAGTCTTAAACTCCTCTTCCTCTAGTACTTCGCATGGTAACAGTGCATGAAGCCGGCTTCCCTTTTCTGTCGAGCCCTCAACCCGACTCCACTACCATATGCGTTCCTCCCTCCTTCCTCTTATTCTTCACTCAAGCAGTGTTTTCCTTCCTCCCCAAACACTCGTACTCGACACCAAAGCCTTCCGCCCCAGGAAGTAATGTCAAATTTTCCTTCCAAGAGAACGGATGTTTTCCTAAGACGCACGTAAGTCTTCCTCTTTCTTCCACTTTGCTTGACTGGGGCACAACTCTTTTGCACAAGTATCGTAAGTAAAGCTGCCTCTTCTCCTTCTTCCTTATTCTTCTCCGCCGGTCGGCTAGGGCACACACGATACCCTTCTTTCCTCTTCTTCCTTCTCCTTCACTATCATTTCTTCCTCTCCTTCCTTTGTCTCTTACTCACTCCATCGATCTATTATGTAATTCCAAATTGAGTGACACTAGATTCCTTGATTGAAACGGTTGAGACAGTCGCTAGCGGGAGGTCAAACAAAGGACAAATGGAAGTCGGAGCTCGTCCCTTGTCAACATTGAATCAAACAATAGGAGACCATAACACTAACTGTTTTTTTTTCAAGAAAATAAGAGGAAAAGAGGGTATTGTTCCCTACGTGGACAACAGACTTTCAATGGATCCTCCAGGCGCTGGGCATACAATACCTATTTCGTACAACTTTATCAGGGCGAGTGAGCACAGTGCGATTACGTGTTTGATGTCTAGTTGTACTTATTCAATCACACCTATTTGATTTATTCTTATTTATTATTTTTTAAATTTCAATTATTATAATTTTTCTCATATCAGTGTAGTTAGATTCCTTGTAAATTATCTCCTCTACAACAAAGAGAGTTATACGCAACCTTTAGTGTTATTAACTTTTCCTTCATTCCTCGACATTTGAGCTTTTCAACCATAAGAGATGGATTTTGGGAGGTTCAACTACTAATGAGATTGTAATGGTCGAGCTAACAAAAAGACGAAAAATGCATATCACTGAGTAAGATAATGAGACTCAAACTCAGCATGATAAGCAAAAAGGTGAAGATAGTTGCCCCAACAAAATGAGACTCTAATGGCGATGACGATTCCTACTCTTACGGAATGGAGACAATCTATGAGAGAAGGGCGAGGTGCTAGTCGAGTTGGCGAGTGCAAAAATTAATTAACATTTTTCTAAGAATTATATTGAGAATATATAACTCTTTCTTCGAGGTGTTTCCGGGGACCAAAGCTATCCCTGAAATGGAATTCTCCCCAGCTGTGGAGGGGGCTGATCGTTTTAACTTGTCATGGTTAAATATGAATTATTCTTAAATTTTGGAATTGCTTCTACTTTGTAGTGAAAACCATGAACTGGTTGAAATCGGGTCTGAAGCATTGGTTTACCAAGTACCACGTGGGCACATGGTGTTGTGAGCTAACACATTGCCTTGATGATGCGTTATCTAAAAGACAAGAAGATAATGACAATAGAAAGGAAGGATGTTAATTCACTATGAACACTAAGGAAAGTAGAGGAGATGACAACCATGTTGTAGTGCTTAGCTTCCCCTAGTCCCTAACTTTTTATAATAGCGGCCTCCACTTTCCATTGGGGGGAGGAAGATTCCTAAGTTGACGGGGATGACTGGGTTACTGAGACAATTTGGAAAAGTGTTGACCTAAGTGGCTCATCAAATGATGTCAAAGAATCAATTATTATTTATTAGAGCCATAAACAAGTTGTTTGATCGACTGTTGTGCCTCGAGGCGGGGATGGAGGAGACTTAAGAATGAATAGTCGCCTTGGAAATTCGACCCAAATTAGCAAGTAGTGCCATTGATAGATTTGCTGATGAGCTTCAAACTTTGAAGGCAAAGGTCATCTTCATCCATAGCTCCTTGGAGTCTATGAGGTCAAAATAATTCCTCATTGGAGGAAAGTTCATGCTACACCACTTAATGAGGTCCAAAAGTTTACCTGTATATGTCCTGGTTGACACAATTTTTATTTTTTCATTGTATTTCTTAATGACAACTTTAACGAAGGACTGAGTCAGCATTAAGATGAAAAAATTGATAATGTTTATGTATGTCATTATAGACTACCATGTGTGTGTGTGTGTGTGTGTTATTTTTCTTTATTATGACGTACTCAGTGATATCATAGTTAACCCAAAACCCACAATGAAATAATACTTTATTGTCATACTTTACACCCATGACGCTTGAAAATAAGAAAAATAACGACACGGCCCCAAACTAGGACGTAGGTCGGTGGTACGACAATTGAGAGGACTCGGAGGCTACGAAGGTGTGTAAGACAGCAAGGCAGCACCCTAGCAGTTGGTAAGATGGTTTGAGCAGATGGATGGAGGGAAAGCTGGTGGGAGAGAGTTGGTGACTTCTCGATGAAGGTTGTTGTATAGAGGGTTGCAGAAATAGGTGAACGTAACAAGGTCTGAGGCGTTGGGATGCATTCAACGACAGGAGAATAGGGAGATCAAACTTAGTGGCAACTAGCGAAGGTGGGGAGAGGTTGGCGGCAAGGTTCACAAAAAGGAGGAGGGTGCAGATGGGTTTGGGTGTCACAACAACAGGTAGAAATGGGTAGGGAAGGAGATGGACGGTAGTTGGCAGCAATAAAATAGTTGGCAAAATATTCCAGCGGAGATGACAACTGATCCGGATTCTGGATGAAGGTAAAGGGAAGTGGGAAATGGAATGTACACACCACCTCAAAAATATTTACAACCAGAGCACCTTCTAGCTGTTGGATATAACCTTGGAAAGGGAAGAGAGACGCTGATGGTTGTTTTGACATAAATCTCAAAACAGAATAATAAACCCTAACACAGATAACAACCTATTTATAATAAAGGATAACTAAGAGGGAGAACCCTTCCCCTTGGGGGGCAGCCCTCCAAACCATAAGGGGCCGGTTCAGCCCAAAGTCCTCGCAATACTCATTTTCTTCGCATGAAAAATACTTGATCTTTTATAAATTTCATGGAATTAAATTTAAGTTTTATATCTAACTCTTGCTAGAGGATATTTTAGTAGTTGTTTACAAGTATAATCAAAATTGATCCGAAAAGTTGATTAAATATTTGTGGCTCAAGTCAGGCCCAACTTCAATGGTTATATAAAGAGTTATTGAGATTTTTGGGAACTAGTCGTACTCGACCTCAGATGCCAAGGCGTCAAAGTCATTCGAATAGTGTATCATGGTGATGATGTTCCCAAGACATAATGCTACAAACTGAAGATAAAGCCCGAAAATGCCCCTCAAATAGATGGCTTAGTTGGGGGTAAAAATTCTCTACAATAAATAGCTTGACTAGGTTTGGTTGGTATAAAAATCCTCTACAATAAATAGCTTGACTGGGTTTGGTTGGGTTAAAAATCCTCTACAATGAATAACTTAACTCTATTACTGCATTCACTTCTCCAAATTGCGACCGCATTCACTTCTCTAAATTTAAAAATCCCAAAGCTTCTCTCTCTAACTCATTTTTCTCTGCTTGTACTCATCCTTATTCTCTTCTAGAATGTCAAAGGTTTTGAAAATGAGCAGGAGAGCCTTTGGCAAGTACAAACTTCAAAAAGTAATCAAGGATATCTTCAAAAGGGCTAGTTGGCTCAAGATGATCTATGAATGTGATGACCTTCATCGTATCCAGGTTCCAAAGGAGGTGAGTAGATGAACACTTTCTTGAAGAAAGAGATCATGTATAACAACAAATTTCTTCTCATCTTATGTTTCCTCTATGTGATAAACAGGTTAAGGCTATTAACTCTCATGGTATCACACTCATCATTGTTGGGTCTTAAGTCCTGTATGCGAAAAGTGAAAGGTTGCGTTAAGAAGTCAACAACAAGCATAAAATTTTTGTTGAAAAATTATGACAGGAATCCTTTAAATTTTGGTATTCATGTAAGAGTCACACTAGAAATGATATGGGTGCAATTATAAATAAAAGTTTGAAAGATAATGTTATAAATATTAATCGATTTGTGGATAGAGTTATAGCACTAAAGATTGTGGTTGATACTAAGTCTTTTAATGTTCTAAGCGCTTCTCTTCATCAAGTGTGTTTAGATATAAATTCAAAAGAAAATTTATGAACTGAACTAGAAGAATTAATACAAATGATACCTCTTTTAGAAAAAAAATTATTGGATAAGATTTAAATGAACATGTTAGTAAAGTGGTAGAAGACTTTAGAAATATTCATGATGGCTACGGTTTCAGAGCGATTGATGAAGAATGTAGAATAATATTAGAATTTGTTTTAGCTTATGATTTTATTATTGCTAATATTTTATTCAAGAAAAAGAAAAGAATATTTTATTACTCATAATAATGAATCTAATAAAACACAAATTGATTATTTTCTTATGAGAAAAATTGATTGTCAAGAATGAATAGATTTCAAGGTCATTCTTGGTGAAAATTTAACCGTTCAACATCGATTATTAGTTTTAAATTTTAATATAAAGAATTTGTACGATAAAAATACAATGAAACATTATCAAAAAGTTAGATTAGGTCACCTAAAAGATAAATAACTTAACTTCAAGATTTCAACATTCGGGATGTTCAAAAAGAAGACAATTCTATGTGGGATAAAGTAACAAACACTATTAAACAAGTGACAAAAGATTTACTTGGAGAATCAAAAGAAAATATATTTATAAATAAAAATAGTTGGTTGTGGAATAATAATGTGCAAGAAAAGAAAATTTAATAATTTGTGCTATAAAAATTGGTTTAAATAAAAAAGCTTAAAGAACTGAGAAAACTATAAGATGATCCATAGAGAGTCTAAGAGAGTAATTTGTGACACTAAGAATTCTACTTTTAGTGATCTTTATAATAAATTAGATACTAACATGATAAAAATATATGTATAAACTAGCCAAACAAAGAGAAAAGAAAAGTAAAGATTTAATGCAAGTAAAGTGTATTAAGGATGAAAATCAAAAAGTGATTTTCTTAGTAAAGGATATTCAACATAGGTGAATGAGCAATTTTAATAAATTTTTCAATGAACTTTTCAAAAATACAATCGATCTTAGTAATCTAAATATCGTTAATAACAATAAAACTTTTTTTTTGGTGTTGCATTAGTAAAAAGAAGTTAAGAAGTAAAGAAAACCAAGAATGAAAAATCAATAGTGTCACGATCAGACCCAAGGTGTGACAAAAGTGAAATTGAATAGCAGAAGATTTATTTTTACCATCTGGCTGTCCATTCTCATCTTGTTTAATTTCAAGTCCTGGGTCGAGTCGTGACAAAAGTGGAGAGTCCAGGTCGTCACAAGTAGGACCGAATGATGTCACTTTTGAAGTGTGGAAATATTTAGGAGAATTGAAAGTTTTTTGGCTTACTAAACTCTTTAATATTATTTTAAAAACTTAAAAGATGAACGAGGATTGGAGGGAGTATTTTGGTCTCCATTTTTAACAATAAATAGGATGCATGAGAGTGTGCACATTATACAGGAATTAAGTTAATGTGTCATACTTTAAAAATATTGGAGATTGTAATTGAACACATGTTAAGACGTGATAAAAAGATTTCTCATAATCATTTTAATTTATGCCAAGCAAGTCTACTATGAAAACTATACATTTATTGAGAGGTTTGATGGAGAAGTATAGAGAGTAAGGAGGATATATATATATATGATTTTTATTGATTTAGAAAAGCTTACAAGCATGTTCCAAGAAAAGTTTAGATAATTCTAGAAGAGAAAGGTGTTGATACGATTTTTTTTTAAGTAATCCCGTAGGAAATTTTCTTCATCAAAAACAAATTATTACAAGATGGTGGCCAACAGTTCCACTAAAATCCCCAATACTACAACTTACGTAAGAAATGAAAAGCCTAAGAATCGTTAGCCACAGTACAACTCATGCAACAAATAAAAACTAACTGAAAGCAAATATTAATTCAGATAAGTGTTGATATGACTTATATTCAAATCATTAAATATATGTATACTAGAGTTGTTACTTTTATTCGAACAGAATGAGGATTGACAGAGTATTTTCATACTTCAGTTGGATTACAACAAGGGCGGATTTAAGCCCTTATCTTTTTTCCTTTAGTTATGGATGCCCTTACTGGACATATACATTAGGATGCACCATGGTGTATGCTTTTTCCTAATGATATCTTTATTATAGACAAGACTAAAGCAAGAGTTTCCTAAAAACTTGAATAATGGAGGTCTACATTAGAGTGTAAAAGCCTTCGTTTGAGTATATCTAAAACTGAATACATTGAATGTAATTTTAATAGTGGCTCTAGTGACAAAGTTGTAACTATGGATGATCAAATCATTAAAAGGTGTGAACATTTTAGATATCGAGTATGTTGTTCAAAGTAACAGTGATATAGATGGGAATGTTATTAGTAGAATTTAGGTTGGTTGGTTGAAGTGGAGGAATGAACCAGGTCTATCGAGTGATAGAAACGTATCACTAAGACTTAAAAGGAAAATTTATAAGATGGTGGTGAGAACCACAATGCCTTATGACACAGAATGTTGACCTTTAAAAGAGAAACACAAAACAAAATAAAGTGTTGCTAAGATGAGAATGCTTATGTGGATGAGAGGCTTAACAATTAGAGACAATGCGAAATGAATCTACCGCAAAAAGGTTGGTGTAGCTCCAGTTGCAGACAACATTAGAGTCATCTTAGATGGTTTGGTCACATTAAACGTCGATCATCTGATGATCCGATTAGGAGAGTAGATGTTTTAGATTCAATATATGTTAAGAAAGACAAAGGTAGACCTAAAAAGCCTTGGGCATATTGTGTAAAAAATGATCTTAATCAATTAGAATTAAATGAAAATATGGCACTGAAAAGGACATAGTGGTAAAAAAGATTCATATTGCCGACCCCACTTAGTAGGATAAAGGCTTGTTGTTGTTGGTATCACGCTTGCCGAAGTCTTGTCGAACTCAATAGAATGCATAATCACCATCATTCTTCATCTTTGCAAGTTGTAATTGTCATGTAGTCTCAGCCTTTTCCGTCACTTGTTCATCGTGAAAGTCTTTAATGAAAGAAGTGTATTGTTCTTGTCCACTTACATCCAAATGGTTGGCTTGGCCAAACAAATATACATTAAAAAGAACATTACAAAGTAGTCAATTACCTTCGCACCAGCCCAAACATGTAAAATTGATGAAGATCAGAAGTCCCCCTGTGCATGACTTGAGCGAAATCGAGCAAGTTATTCCAAAAAATCGAAATCGCTTATGCTAGATTCAAAAATATTTTATGTTAAGTAACGTGAAGTGTTTCATATCTCGTAAATTGATATCATTCTCATGCCTTCGACAAATTTGTTTATATTTTCATTTCGGCAAGTTCTCAAATTACATTTATCTTTCATTTCCAACTACGCCAAATGTTTATCTCACTTATGAGGAGCTCAAAGTCCACACATTCTTAGAGAAAGGATTGAGAATAGAGGCATGAGGAAGGGAAGTGTTCAAACTTAGCGAATCGATCTTCGAAGGTGGGCTTTTCTCCTTCAGATGAAAAAGTAGTCCCCATCAAAAATGGTGCCCCTTTTTCAATCAATATTTCAGTAAAAGTGGCCACTACATTCGAGCAGTCTACTGGGATAATTTTTAGCGAGAGGGCACAAACATAAGGGTTGAGAAAGCAAACAGCAATATAAAGAAAGGACATCCTCACGACAAGTGGAAATGTATTGTGGGGCCATTTAAGAATGATGGTTGAGTTTCACCAGAAGACCCAAGTGAGCTAATCATCTAGTATGACATGGAGACGAACATAAGGGAAGTTGATTATAGCTTCGATCCTTGTACCCTAACGAATCGCCTTGCTGCACTCAGCCCAAGGCTAACTATATTCTCCGAGTTACTTCACAAGGAGATACTCTCTCACACAAATATGATCTACATGTGAAACCCATAAGAGAGATGGCTTTCCACTGATGGTCAATCAGCTCAATGGAAAGCAAGTATGACAAGTAGCTCGAGATAATAGAGATGAGCTGAAAAGGTATCAAAAGAGAAGGTTATTGATAGTTGAGAGTTGGATTATGAGATGATTGAGAACGAAAAAAAACATATGAAGAACAAAGCCAATTTCTTGAGATCGTCTGAGAGGAATGCGACTGTTATTATGGTGACTAGCTAGACCAAAACAACTAAAGTCGTCTCCCTTAAGGTGCAACTAAAGGAAGGAACGGGCCAAGTCTAAGACTTGATTTGAAAGAATCCTAAATAAACTAAAGTTCAAGCTCAATGTTAATAAGTAGGTAGTCACTATTCTATCATAGATTGATGGCTAAAAATTTCATCCCAAAGGCTCTTAAGAACTTAGACAATTTTTATGAAGTGAACGAGAATGCATAGAACTCACATGAGAAGAGTAACTCAAAATTTAGCAATTTATTTCTTCTTTATTATTCTTTTGCAGCTGATTTCTAGTAAAAAAAAATATTTGATCAAGAGAATCTTTTACTATAGTAGACTTGATGTTTATTAGTTATGTTTTATTTACTTTTTGATATTGTTGAGCTAGATTTGGCTATTGAGCATGACAATGGAGGCTTCAAATATGCAATTAGTAGGCTATGGGCAAAAACATCCAACTCTCAAGTTAGTTTTTGTAATCAAGTAGATGCATAAATGGCACAAGAGACTTCAACAAGCGAGTAGGCTCTTAGACCGAATAAAAGGACTTCACTTGCATGTAGGCCCTTAAATTGAATTACGTGTCTTTGTTCTCACAAGAGAGTTATTCTATATCCAAGTGAGTTAACTTTTTTGATTGGTTAAGCTAACTTTAGGCAAAATAGCTTTTTCGACCTACGAATGAGATCCTTTCTTGGAGCGGCAACATTTTAGTCGGTTATGTTCTCCTTAAAATTTTGTTACTCGCCCAAGTCTTATTTGCTATTGTTACCTTATATATCTCTCCAAAAAATTCAACATATTTAGCGGGTCTCATCTTGTGAGGGTAACAACTAGAACTTACTAGAAAATATACTCGCTCACCACACAATGTGAATCTTATCACAAAGAGAGTTGGACTCTAAAATTAGGACCCATCAGTAACATATAAGAGAATTAATTTCAATTTTTTGGGGTTTGAGATCAAGTCATAGGAAAATTTCTATGATGAAGCTTATGGCATTGAAAGGACGTGTTAATATTCGACGTTGTTTTGTAACAATGTTTGATACTTTGTCTTTAGATTTTCTAATATAAAGACTCTACTTTCCTGGATCCATTAGATGTTTTTTGTTTCCATATGTAGAAACCAAAAACTAGAAGAGGAACAGAACAATCTCACAAATTTTTTTTTTTTTTCAAATAGGGTTCATGGCTCTCTCCTTCAAAGAGTACTCACCAAGACCTTTCAAGTTTACTTAGGTCAAAATCTCATAGTAATTAATTCTTAAGTTGACTAAGTTCTTGGCTAGCTAGGAATCCATTAAAGAAAGGGTTTTGATGATAATAGGATGGTTGCGACTTTGGCAAATTAAAATAATTTCATTTATTTCTCTGTGAACTCGTTACATGATCTCAGTTCCCCAAACATTGATGGTCGACATAATGACTCATTATACGTGAACTCGACAAAAAAATATATATATATAAATAACATAATTTTTTTTGGTATTTTGATTTTACTAGATGGCATTTTTTCCAACATTATGACTCAATACTATGGATGATCTATGGACCTTCTTAAGGATGGACTATCCTTCATTCGGTGTCATCGCTCTCCTTCACAGAGTAGTCGATATAACTTTTCAATTCTACTTAGAGCATTATTGCATAGTCTTCAATCTATAAGTTGGTCGATTTCAACTTTCATTGATCGAGTCAAAGTTATGTAAATAATTTATCTACAGTCAACAAATACTAATTGGAGTTTGGGCCTAACTTTAAGCCAAAAATTGTCTTGTATTGTAGTCATTATTTATAGAGTCAGTTCCCCAAGTTTACATTGAATGAGTTATCCAAGTTTACTTTGAGGAGTCATCTTTATGCACAAGCTATACTCAATTCTATAAATTTATTTACCAACATCTTTGTTTCTTGAACATTAAGATGATGATAAATAAAAAAATATGATATAATTCTTTTTTGACAAAAAAGATTTTGAAATCATCTTTGCTCCCCATCTTAGGGATTCTCTCCTTGAAAGAGTCAAAAGTCATATGCTTTAGGGTCGACTTGCATATTAATGATGTATGTATTATCACATGTTGACCACAACTTACTGTACAATATTTGCCTCATAATTGTGTTCACTTTCTTCATTACTAAGTTGAGGGTTTTGAATCATTTTTTCCTTAACATTAGAGTTGTAATACTCATGTCCTCTTGACCCCCATTTGCTTCATTACATATTATATTTGAACCCCCTCCAACAAGTCAGCATTTTCTTCAATCCTTCTTCATGAGACAATCGCTACTGTCAAACTCACCTTCTTTATATTTATAGATGGTTGCTACCCACTGGCTATGTAAAGTGTATTTGGTTGATAGCAATATCTCATGGCCATGTGATAGCATAAAAGGAGTCTAACTAACTGTTGAGGACAAAGTTGTCCTGTGAGCTAATAAAATTGGGGATGGGATGAACCCATTTTCTTCCAGTTCCTTTGACATTTCTCCCTAGAAGGTCCAATTATAGCTTATTCACGGTTTCATCTTGATCATTTGTCTTCAGATGGTGCACTGAGACGAGCCCATAGGCTTTAGAAAGCTTTGAGTCTTTTCAAAAAATCAAAGACCATCATGATAGCAATGTCTCAAGGCCATGAGAATGCATAAAAGGAGTCCACCTAACTGTTGACGACAAAGTTGTCCAATGATAGCAGATAAAATTGGGGATGGGATACAACCCATTTTCTTCTAGTTCCTTTGACATTTTTCCTCAGAAGATCCAACTATAGCTTATTCACTGTTTCAACTAGATCATTTGTCTTCAGATGGTGCACTGAGACGAACCCATAGGTTTTAGAAAGCTTCGAGTCTTTTCAGAAAAACTAGGACCTTCGTTGGTAATAATAACATATGATATTCCATTTCAACATATGATATCGGACATTATAAAGTTGTATAAAATCTCTGCATTAATCTTAGTGAGTATCTTAGCCTCCATCCATGTCATAAAATACTTGACTATTACAATGATAAAATTTCTTTGCCCCTTATCTGATGGGAAAGGGACCAAATAAGTTCATGCTCCATGCACTGAATGGCTATGAACTTGAGATCGACGACAACTTGTGCGATGGTTGCAACTATATAGAGGCAAATTTCTAACATTATAAAGATTGAGAGCACCCCAAATAATTTCTAATAGATGCCAAAAATATCCTTGTATTAGTAAGTAATTTAAGAGTTTGCCCATTAGAGTAGCTCCCGCACTCGTCTTTGTGAACTTTCTTGAGAATCTAGGCGACTTCATTTTCACGAATGCATCCCACATTAAGTAAAATCATCAACTTATGGTACAATTTGCCAATGATAAGTATGTATAAAAATCACTTTGATTTTAAATCAATTTAGGCCTTTAGTATTTGGTGAGATGATCCCCATCTTTTTTTTTTTTAATGCAAAGATTTCTTTACCCCAAAGAAGAACAATACAAAATACAAAAAGGGTATGAAAACATTAGATTATCCTAACAAAAGGTAAAACTAAAACACCTTGCTTAAGAAGTAATGAAAGCTCAAAACAAGGATAACAGTCAAGTGTAACAATTTATGTAGATTCACCCTTTTTGGCTAAGCCAATCAATGGGTTTGTTGCCCTCTTTATGAATATGGTTCCATCTATCTCTTTTTTAGCCCAAAAACTCTTGAATTCTCTTCATGATAGTGAGGAGGTGCCAATTGAAGGGTTCCAATAGTGACAATGTTGACGAGCACTTAAGAATCCTATACAAAATGAAGACAATTCCACTGCATATACCACCATCAAAACAGCCAAAGCCTCAGATTGTAGACCATTAAAAGCCTCACAAGGGGAAGAGAAGAAGAGCAAAAATCTTCCTAGATCATCCCTAAATACTCCTCCAAAACCAGCCTTCTCCTTAGAGAAATTTCCATCAATATTGATCTTACCCCAAGGCCTAGTTGGTCTACACCACCTGATTAATAACATCTATTTTCTGGGCGAGCTATTGAAAGAAAAGTTCAGTTTCTCAAAAGCCTCCTTCAGTCCATGCAATACATGTGGCTTCAGACTACTAAAGTTCACCACCTCAAGGATGTAGGATTTGGTGAAGAAAATGGTCTTGGTTGCTTCCAACGGTAAATCTTCATGTTTTGTTGAGTTTCTAGCCATCCATATAAACTAAAAAATAAAAAAAGGCACCGTGTTTCTGAAATGTAAAGTGAAGCTCTCCTGCATTTGCTAAGCAGCAAGACAACCTTCCAAAGGCAAGAAAACTACGGGTGAAATCTCAATATTAAATATGCTAATAAGTTTCTCCATAACCATTGAGTACCTACAAGAAAACAAAACATGGTTAATAGTTTCCTCTTCCTCCTTGCGCAAATGACATCTTGATGGCAGTCTAATTCCTTTCAGCTTGTAGATATCATCCAACGGTAGCAAGTTGTGGATACTCTCCAAATGAAGAAAGATTGTGATGGTTAAAGCATTTTATTTATGATATAAGCACCGCAATACACATTTTCCTAAGGGTGAATGAACAGATAAATGAACTTAGACAGGGAAGCATTTGTAAAGGCTTTCACAGTTAATTGATCCTTTCTAGTGTTGTTGATTGGTATGCTAGTAATGCCTTTGATATCCTCACCAGGCAACAAGCTTTGAAGACTTTCCCAATTCCAACTGTTATCTTTTCAGCAGTCAGCTATCCTCAAATCTTCAATAGATAAAACATCAGACTTACTAGCTAAAGGGGACTCTAAACAATAATCATCAAACCAAAAGCTTGACTTGCCTTAGCCAAGTCCCAAGTGATAAGATCGTCAGCCTTGTGCCTGAATTTTAGCATCTCCCTCCAAATAACAGAATCACCCTAATGGGTTAGGTGAAATTTGAAAGTATACAAAACCCATAGTGAATCATTAGCACTGAATCTGATCCATAACTTAACAAATTTAATTTCACTAGAAACAGCTAAGGATTTAAAACCCAATCTTCCATCAAAATTTGGTCTACACAATCTCTTCCAGCTTGTCCAATGCATCCCACCATCTTTGCCGGCCCAAAGGAACTTGTTCAAAATCCACTGCAATTTATTTTGATTGTATTTCCACATTCTCAGCACTTGAAGAGAATAGAGTGCTATAGAATTCAAAACATTTCAAAAGAGTAAGTTTGCCCCCATTAAAAAGAAAAGCATAGGCCCAATTCTGAATTTTCTGTTGAATTTTAAGAAAAATTTCATCAAATTGATTTGTTTTCTTCTTTCCTTAAAAATCAGAATGCCATACTACTTCATATGTAATTCAATTTTAGTGAATCCAGTATAAGAATGAATCCACCTCCTATTAATCACATCTACCTTATTAATTGTAACGAAATGACACTGAGCATTGTTGAAACACATACCAGACACTGCCTCAAACTAGTGTAAAGTAGTGTACAATCTTCTTACTGAATTCTTGCAAGTAATGCTAAAGATTATAATGTCATCAGCAAAAGAAAGGTGAAAAAAATCATATTACATCTGGTTCTATAGTTCATTCCTTGGTATCTTTGATGAAGTAGATTCAACTGCCTGGACAAATAATCAAAAACCACAAAAAAGATTATGAGAGAGTGGATCACCTTGCTTAATGCACCTAGTTGCTTTGAAGTAACCCTGTGGTTGCCCATTAATAAAGATTGAATAGTAGTTGTTATCGATAATTCTAGCAATAAGACAACAAAATTCTCATTGAAACCTCTAGCTTTTAGAACAACCGAAACAAACTCCCAACTTATAATATCATAAGCTTTTTTCATATACAAGTTGAAGATAAGATTGCCCCTTGGTTTATCAATCTCCTCCACGACTTCCTGGGCTAGCAAGGTATTATTAGTGATTTATTTCCCCTTGGGAAAGGCAATTTGCTGAAGACAACAACTTTTGGTAGGTAAGGCTGAATTCTGTTAATCACAATTTACTAATCACCTTTGAAATAACTGCTGTAAGGCTGATGGGCTTGAAATGTTTCGTAACACTCTTATCATTTGACTTTGGAATCAGGGTAATGGTGGAAAACTTGAAGTATTTGAGTGGTTCAACCCGCTGGAAAAACCTCTAAGAGCTTCTCAAATCTCCTCCCCCGTAAGTACATACAATAAGTTCAAACTGCCAACAAGTTCACTATAGTTCACAAATAAATTTTCATCCAAAACCTCCAAATTGACACTGTTATCTGAGAAGAGTTTCTTGAAATAGTTAATAGCACTTCGACGGATTTCTTCTTGCTCGTACACCCAGCCACTAGTTTCATTTTAAATCTTCACGAAAGCATTGGTTGTCTCCTATATTTAATATATGCATGAAAATATCTTTTGTTCCTGTCACCTTAAGCAAAATGAAGACTACCAGCCTTCTGAATTAACAGATTCTCCTCCAAGTTTATTGCCTCTAAAAGCTCAGCTTGTGCCTTGATTAGATCCCTCTCCACATCACAAAATTCACTCTCCAAACCTCTAATAGTATCATCAATCTTGCTAATCCTGTTGTTTATGTTTCCAAACACCTCCCAATAATATTTTTTTAACTTCTCTGCCACTTTCCTATGCAGCAGCTACAGCATAGTCCAGAAGTTGCCTTTAGGGTCAGCTGTCCAGACACACTTGACACAATCCAGGAACTTTTCATGCGTAATTCACATATTGAGAAATCGGATAGGAATATTTGATGGCTTCTGCAGAGAGCTAACAGTCAGCAAAGCAGAAACATGGTCAGACCCAATCCTGTTGAGACGTCTCACGCCCGAATGCTGAAAACAGTCAGACTAGATTTTGTTCACCAGAATTCTATCAAACAAATCAAATGTTCTACCTCTACACCACGTGAAAGGGCAGCCAGTGAAAGCAAGTTCAAATAATTTGACTTCAGTAATTGTATCAGTAAACTCATCCATGATATTTTGGTTTGGTTTCCTTCCTTTTTCTCATTGTCACGGGTTAACATGTTGAGGTCTCCCCCAATGACCCAGGACCAAATAGAATTAGATCCTAAGGTCCTCATCCAACTCCACAGCTCCCTTCTGGACTCCTTGGTACAACCAACATACACAAGTTCAGTGGGAATACCCAAAAAATTGAATCTACACAGTCTTCTCACATATCTTTTCTGATTTTTCTCAGCAACGAAAGGCTCCAAAATGGTAAAATATTTAAGCTTGTGAATCTTAATAAAAATCCTAAGCCTATTAGAGGCATTCATATCAGCAATGCCTTTAATATTCCAAATCAATAGGTTAAACATCAGGGAGTGATTCTCTAGTGACCCTAGAGGAAGGTCCATCATCCAAAATAGCAAGTGCACCTGCTGTAATTCCTTTAAATATTAAAGCAACATTTGGGTTGACATACCTCAGTTTTCTCATGCCCTTTTTCTTCTTTCTTTTAGATTTCAGCACCAGTCATTCCTCCTCCATATCCTGATGGGAAGCCAGCATATTATCAGAAATGAACTGTTTATCAATAACATTCTCCTGCTCAGTCAGCTCTTCTTTCTGAGAATCACACACTTCAACATCACCAACAAGGACCTCATGGGTATCAATTTCTAAATTAAAACCTGTTGATAAAAGCTATTATTGCTGAAGGTTCAGATGTTGCATAGCCTGTTGGCTTTCTCCCTGAAAAAACTGTTGTGTGTCAACCATCAACTCCTTTATCCGTCTAATCAAGCACAGCCGCTTCCCTCTAACATCTACTGCTGCCCCTCCCTGAATACAGAAGAATCTTCGACACCTTCTAGAGCTACAAATGCATCACCACCTGTCTTATCACCCAACTGCTGTTGTGAACTAGTGCCAGCTTGGTCATATACACCTAGTTATGGTTGCTGCCCCATGTTAACTTGATCGATATCTAAGCCAATATTTACTGGATTCCTCACAGCTACATTACTTGATCCTTCCCGCTTTCTACAGCATTCCTTCTGAACTCAAGATGAGATATGAAGCAATTTTTCAGACAATGGCCAAGCATTTTGCCCCTAGTAGAATAACGTGGCTTTTATTCAACAACCACCTTTTTTCAATACCCATTATTGGTGGAACCTATCCAAATCTCCTTAACAACCCAGACAGTTGTTTCCCTCTCAACTGAGACTCTAGCCGAAGATCTGCCTATATTAAAAGTAGGAAGATCAAATTTTAAAGGCTTGCCAAAGATGGCTCCCAAAGAATACAAAACCTGTTTGTTGAAAAAATGCAACCCAAGTCCTGGGAACTTAAACAAAATTGGATGGAGTCCGCTTAATTACTTTCATTGTAGCATTGTCAATATAAAAAATCTTCCTTAAGAAGATTCTCAGTCTTTTTCTCTATTCAGCATAATCAACATGTGCCTACCATCCAGAAGACCAACTTTCCATCCACCGATATTCGGTTGGTAAGTTTTTCTAACTCAACATTGCTTAGGTCCAATCTAACTTCATGATCCTCCTTGATTAGCAAGAAGAGGATCAGCAAGTATTTTTTCCAAGTTCCGCTTATCCATTCAACTAAATGATGATTGTATGATTAAAGATAAGTATATTATAGTTCAAAATTCAAAAATACCTCAGCCAACCAAAAATATTCCTCCATCCAACATGATTGGAGCCATCTTTCTTGTAACATCAACAATCTTGTAACATCAACAATCATTTAACACTATCATACATCAATGGAGGACATACTCTCTAGGCATGGCAATAATGAGAAAATGACGAGAAAATGACACTATTTAAGATTGCCCATCTCCTCTCCATGGTAAAAAATTTACTTTGAAATACATCAAATGACACTGTATAAGAATGCCTATCTCCTCTCCTTTGGAAGCTCTGCATTATATCAATTGATTCCCATAAATTTCTAAAAATTGCTTGCATGCAATTACCTAAAAATCCATTCCTTTAGGGCCTATTTAGTTGCAAGTATTTAGAATTTAAGTGCATTATAAATATAATTGAAAGTAAATTTAATGTCATTATATCAATTGATTCCCATAAATTTCTAAAAAATTGCTTGCATGCAATTACCTAAAAATCTATTTCCTTTAGGGCCTATTTAGTTGCAAGTATTTAGAATTTAAGTGCATTATAATTATAATTGAAAGTACATTTAATCTATTTGAAATACATTTTGGCCTTCGGCTAGTTGTAGAATAAATTCAAGAGATCACACTTTTGTGTTTCAATTGTTGCAAACTGTAAATCTCATGCACACCACTAGCACTAGGTTGGGGGAAATTGTGGGTGATTGTCTTATGATAAAGACATCATCGAGGTAAGTGCAAGGTAGTGCGTGCAAGCAGAGGAACTTGAAGAGTTATGGTGCTGGTCACATCTGCAGTCAAGGGTCATTACCATGAGGGGCAACATTGGGCAAGGGAAGGAGGTCACAATATCAATTCAAGCAAAGAGTTCACGATGTGCACAAATACAATGATAGTGCATTTAGAATTCACCCGAATTGAGTAAATTACCAATACATCGAAAATGAATTTTCCGAGCAATTTTAAATTCCTCAACAAATTACACTGGCTTTGTTTTTATTACAATCACACTTGAAATTTTAAAATTCATGCATTTAATTTAATCTAGACTCCTAATACATCCAAACAAATAAACCTCCAACAATAGTTTGAACAACCCTTCCATCCATATCACCGTATTTAAAAAATTCTTCGAATCTTCTTTCACAATTGTGCACTTGTGGCCCTTTCATATAAATGTAAGGGTGGTTGAACAATGAGTGAATAAAAAAAATGTGTCAACTCCAATGATATTTAGTATTTTAATTTTAACTGGATCTTTAATGGGAAAATTTATATTGCAAAGGCACAGCATAATGGACAGAGAAATACTTTAAATGATTAATTATTGAGAAAAAAAAAACAATCTACCTTTAAGATAAAACATTGGCAAGTTCAAAATAGCATCAACATCTAAGAATGCCAGTCTACCATGAGTTTCATCCACCTCTGTTACAATAAAAAAAAAAAATTATAGATGTTCTAAAAAGGAAACAAAATAAAAAAACATTTAGAAAATTTACCTCCAAGATAGCTATGCAAGGAGGCCAGACATGTATTAAAGGTAATGTGGTGTTCTCCTGCCTGCCCATCAAGATGTCTGCTTTGACGTCAACAAGTAAATATTCTATTTATTAAAAGTTGATAAATGATAAGAATTATGTTAATCATGGTCAAAATAATATATAGTTAAAATAAGACGAAAAACCTACTTTGGAACTTGAAGTATATTACAATGTTGAAATTATGAAATTTCGACGACTGTGAGAAACCCAGTATAAATAACAAAAGAAGTTGATAAAAAGTAGAAGATAAATGCTGCGAACATGATAGCTTGCCATATGATATGAAACAACCATGCAACATGTTATCTCAAAAATACAAAATAGTATCATAGAAAAGCAGAAGTAACGTGTGTAGGGAAAGGAAAAATCATATAAAATAAATGAATGCAATTGGAAAGAAATAAATTTAAAATCCAATGCTTAAAATAATCAGCATCAGTGCACAACATAAATAGAAATTTTAAATTTATTGTCAAAAAACAATTTATTAGCATATGCAAAAAATTTGGTTCACTGGCAATTTGAATAACAAATTCACAAATGACATTAACTTCTATTTAGACGATATATATACGCCTATCAAATCAAATAATACCAAAATATTAGGTCATCTAGAGGCTAAATAAATGACAACAGAAAAAATAATAATAAATTAATAATTGTTCATTCCAATTATATAACACTGTCATTGACGGTCCCAAGCCCGGATGTGAAAAGTGGAGGGTTGCATTAGGCAGTTGGCAACCGCATAAAACTTGTCAAAAAAATCATGAAATGAATCCTTATGATCATTGTGTAAGTGTGTTAGGGTGTCCCCTAGAAGCGACGCATTGTCTAGCCTGAATATAGTGAAAATTGTGCAAGGGTCGCTACACCGGCGCCCGAATATAGTGTCAAATAAGCAAGGGTTCCCACATTACGGATGGATGTGGGTAAAGAAGTTAGTCCATGAAACAAATGAAACTAATATTAGAATAGGATCTTGGAATATAGGTAATCTCAATGGTGAATTAATAGAATTAATTGATATTATGATTCAAAGAAAGATTAATATCTTATATATTCAAGAAACTAAATGGGTTGGAGAAAAGGCCAAGGAGATTCATAACTTAGGTTTTAAACTTTGGTATTCTGATAAGAGTCACACTAGAAATGGTGTAGGCGTAATTATAGATAAGAGTTTAACAGATAATATTGTAAAAATTAATAGAGTATGAAATAGAATTATAGCCCTTAAGATTATCATTGATACTAAGGTTTTTAATATTATAAGTGTTTATGCTCCTCAAGTAGGTTTAGATATAGGGCCTAAAGATAAATTTTGGAATGACTTAGAAGCTTAGAAGACTTAATACAAATGATACCTCTTGAAAAAAATATTTTTACTGGAGGACATTTAGATAGACACGCCGGTAAAGAAGTAGAAGATTTCAGAAATATTCATGGTGGCTACAGTTTTGGAGTGACTCATGAAAACGGTAGAGCTATTATAGATTTTGCTTTAACGTATGATTTTGATATTACTAATACTTTATTTAAGCAAAGAGTTGAGCATCTTATTACTTATAAGAATGGATCTAATAAAACACAAATTGATTATTTTCGTATGAGAAGAAAAGATCGTCAAGATTGTAAATATTGTAAGGTCATTCCAAGTGAGGATTTAAGTACCTAACATCGTTTATTAGTTCTAGATTTTAAAATGAAGCGTTGTAAAATAAAGAATACTAAGACTCATCATCGTAGAATTAGATCGGGAAATTTAAAAAGCAGGAACATAAAAGACACAAATAAAATTATTTTTATGAGTAAAATTCAAGATTTCAAAATTTGGAAGGTTCATGAAGAAGCAAATGTTATGTGGGATAAGAAAACAAACACTATTAAATAAGTAATAAAATATGTACTTAAATAATTAAAAGAAAAGGCTTCTATAAATAAAAATAGTTGGTGGTGAAATAATAATGTGCAAGAAGAGAAAATATAAGAAGTTATGCTATAAAAATTGTTTTAAATGTAAAAGCTTAGAGAACTGGGAAAAATATCAAACGGTCAGCAGGGAGCCTAAAAGAACAATCTGATACGCTAAAAATCCTGCTTTTAGGGAACTTTATATTAGATTAGATAGTAAGAAGCGTGAAAAATATATGTAAAAACTAGCCAAACAAAGAGAAAATAAAAGTAAAGATTTAACTCAAGTAAAGTGTATTAAAGATGAAAATCAAAAACTATTTTTCTTAGAAAAAAAAATATTCAACATAGGTGAGTGAGTTATTTTGATAAATTTTTAATGAAGCTTCTTAAAATGCGATCGACTTTAGTGATCCTAATATCATTAATAATAAAAAAACGTTTCATTTTTACCGCCGCATTAGTAAAAAAGAAGTAGATGCTTTAAAGAAAACCAAGGGTGGAAAGTTTGTAGAACCTGGTGATATCTTAATTGAAGTGTGGAAATATTTAGGATGCCAAACTCTTTAATATTATTTTAAAAACTAAAAAGATGTCTGAGGTGTCGAGGAAGAGTATTGTGGTCCCCATTTTTAAGAATAAAGTGGATGCACAAGAGTGTGCAAATTGTAGAGGAATTAAGCTGATGCGCCATACATTAAAACTATGGGAGAGGGAAATTTAACATTGGTTAAGATATAAAAGATTTCTCATAATCAATTTGGATTTATGCCAACTGGTCTACTATGGAAGCTATACATTTCTTGAGAGGTTTGATGGAGAAGTTCAGAGATAATAAGGAGGATCTACATTTGATTTTTATTAATTTAGAAAAAGCTTACGATAAGGTTTCAAGAGATCCTTTGGAAAGTTATTTAGAATAAATGTGTTGATATGAATTATATTCAAGTCATTAAAAATATGTATACTAGAGTTGTTACTTGTGTTCGAACTGAAGGAGGATTGACCAAATATTTTCCTATTTTTGTTGGATTGCACAAGGATCGACATACCATATATTTTTGCTTTAGTTATGGATAATCTTGCTGGACATTTATAGGAGGATGTACCTTGGTGTATGTCTTTTGCTGATGATATCCTTCTCGTGGATAAGATGAGAGATAAAGCCCAGAAAAACTTGAATTATGGAGGTCTACATTGGAGTCTAAAGGCCTTCATTTGATTAGAACTAAAAATGAATACATGGAATATAATTTTAGTAGTAGTAGCTTTAGTAACAAATATGTAACTTTGGGTGATCAAATTATTAAAAGGTGTGAACGATTTATATATCTCGAATATGTTGTTCAAAGCGGTGGTGATATAGATGGGAATGCTAATAGTAGAATTCAAGTTGGTTGGTTGAAGTAGATGAATGATTCAAGCCTTTTGTGTGATAGAAAAATACCACTCAGATTGAAAGGAAAAATTTATAGGATGGTGGTGAGACCTGCAATGCTTTATGGGGCTGAACGTTGCCCTTTAAAAGAAAAGCATAATACTAAGTTAAGTGTTGCAGAGATGAGAATGATTAGGTGGATGAGTGGCCTTACAGTTAGAGACAAAATGCAAAATGAATATATCTGTGATAGGGTTGGTGTAGCTCCTGTGACGGACAAAATTAGAGAAAGTCGTCTTACGTCGACCATCTAATGATCCGATTATGAGAGTAGATGTTTTAGATTCGACTTATGTTAAAAAAAGGTAGAGGTAGACCTAGGAAGACTTGGGCAGATTTGTATTAAAAATGATCTTAATTTTTTAGAACTAAATGAATGACACTAAAGAGGACGCAATGGAGAAAAAGGATTCATGTAGCCGACCTCACGTAGTGGGATTAAGGCTTTGTTATTGTTGTTGTTCATTCCAATTATAATTAACATTCAATCGCTTAACTAATGGTATTTACATATCTAACACCCAAAATTTCATATTTACATGATAACACTCAAATCATTAATATTACAAAAATGAAACCCTATAAATAACATATTAAAAGTGAAATACAACTTTTCATGTATAGAATTATGATACCAAAGTGTTATAAATGTAAATATCAAACTTTGGGTGTTAGTTATGTAATGCATATGAATGGTGGTATGCATGTAAATTTCCAAAACTAATATGAAACCAACCATATAAAATTATATTGATAACACTTCTACAAGTTTAGCACCGGGACCTACATTACATTAAACCAAATAGCACCTGAACACTTCAGCTCTCTTCATACTTATAATTTTGGCAAAATTCAAGCGTTCTTATTTTCCTTTTCTCCTTTTCAACAAAGAAAAAAGAGGAGTGTGTTTCCCTCACTTCGTTCATCTCAAAAATACTCATAAAAAAAAGCTGGCAACAAGAGAAAAAAATCAAACACATTCCAAATTTAATATGGCTTTCTAATATATTCGCACAAAACGTAGAATCCATCATCTGGATCTGCGCCCTGATATTCGAAAAGCGATCGAATTAACCTGACGAGAAAGTTGTCGTCGTCGTCGGTGGAAGAAGTTTCATCGACCTCCTCGATCTGGAGCTCCTCCATGTCGAGCTCTCTGATATGCTGCATCTGAAGCCTCTCGTTTTCCAGCAGCCTGTCGGGATCCATCTTCTCGGCTCGCTCTCTTGCGAAGCCAACAGCGATGCGATCGAATGGGTCTAGTTTTTAGACCGGCCACGATTCTTGAACTTACCCCGCAGGCGCACGGGTGGCCTTTTGCCATTACACAGATAAACGAATATCTAATTTTTAATGGCAATAAAATATATAAATAAAACATGAAAAGGGATATATGCATACAATGCAATCAAAAGATTGTCATTTACAAAACTAACATCCAAATGATTTTTTTAACGAATAATGATCAAATTATTGATATTTTGATAAAAAAATAAAAAATATAGGCTAAAATTTTATTATTAATTTTGATATTTGAGTGAGAATTTTAAAAATGAACGAAAAGCCATGCTAGAATTGTAACCAGCAATGTATGTAATGCTATGTACCTAATTACCCCTATTTTTTTCTATTTACATTTGAATTTAAATTATTTTGAAATACTTTTAGTTGAATTTTTTTTCAATTCTAATAAAAAATTATAAATCTATATATGTTTAAACTATATGCTTAATTCATTAGTTTCTACGTATAATTAATCATTCTCAAACATAGCTCAAATTTGAAGAAAATAAATATAAGATATTGTATGAAATTTTAAAAGTCAAATCATATTCTTATAATACTCAACAAAAAAATAAAGATTTAATATTTAATTACATTTGTTTGTGTAACATCTTAATTTTTAAACAATTACATACATACACTCAAAGCATTGATATTTACATCTATAAATCAGTGATGTGGACGGTGGTTGTAGAGCATCTATAAATGGGTGATAGAAGTGAGAAGACCAGTCGGGAAATAATTATGGGGCATCCATGGACAGATAACAATGGTTAAGAGGTTATAAGAATGATATAATGCTAAAATGATCCTTGTTGGGTGATGGTGGTCGGGCATATATAGATAAGCAATGGAGATCAAATAACCATAATTGGGTGATGGTGGTTGAATACTCATAAACTGAGGATCGTGGTTATGAGATTGTAATCTGACAATATAGATTGATAAGTTCATGATGCAAGACTATGGTTGGATGATCATAGTTAGGTGACGAACATCGTGTCATTATATATAGGCAAGTCAACCAATGTTTTTGGATGATGGTGATTGGGTGATTTTAGCCCAATCATGATAATTTGATTGTCATAGTTGAACGATAAATGTCAACCAATTTTAAATAGGTGATTGCGGTTAAGGCGACGAGCTCTAGATGAGCAATGGAGGTATAGCAGCTATAATCAGTTAATGTGGTTCCATATTTAGGCAACGGTAGTCAAGCAGCTATAACTGGATTACTATAAGTTAAGTTATGATGATTGTGCAATCTTAATTGGATAATAATACTTAGGTGTCGAAGGTTAGGCAATTATAGATGAGTGACTTTGGTCGAAATATCATAGTCAGACAAATACGATTGAGCTAAAAAATGTTGGGGAAACATGCCAATGTGATGCGGGTAGATTTAGTGTGTAAATTTTACAAATATTTTTCAATATTACAAAATACACATGACAAATATAATAATAAATATGCAATATAATTCATAATTCCAACAAATATGCAATATAATTCCAACAAAAATACATTTTCTGAAAATAGCTTATCTTTAAAACTATTTTTTAAACTGTCAAATCTTCTTTAAAATCAACGCAAGTATACATATCACTCAAGTAATAAATGACTCTAATAGGGTCCTAGATATCGATTCCACAAGAATGTTGGATAAACCTATAAGTAAATTCTTAAAATTATTTTATAATTTAAAAATACAAAAATAAAAGTAAAGTGTGAAGTTTGAATATTAACTACTAAA
>NW_018165784.1:129212-129485 GCF_001263595.1 Phalaenopsis equestris | reverse complement strand
TACATACATACATACATAAATACATACATACATATATATATATATACATACATACATACATACATACATACATACATATCTATATATATATATATACACACATATATATGTATGTATGTAGATATATATATAGATACAGACATACATATATATATAGATACATACATACATATGTGTATGTATGTAATATAGATATATATATATATATATGTGTGTGTGTGTGTGTATATATATATATATATGTGTGTGTGTGTGTGTGTGTGTGTGTGTGTG
>NW_018165784.1:128272-128589 GCF_001263595.1 Phalaenopsis equestris | reverse complement strand
TATATGTATATATATGTATGTATGTATATCTATGTATATGTATGTATATATATATGTATATATATGTATGTATGTATATATATGTATATGTATGTATATATAGATATATGTATATATATGTATGTATGTATATATATGTATATGTATGTATCTATGTATGTATGTAGATACATATGTATGTATATATATATATGTATATATGTGTATGTATGTATATAGATACATATATAGACATATATATGTGTATGTATGTATATATATGTATATATATACATATGTATGTGTATATATATATGTATATATATATGTATATATAT
>NW_018165784.1:121917-127250 GCF_001263595.1 Phalaenopsis equestris | reverse complement strand
ATATTATGTCAAATATGAGCAATCCTATTCTTTACCCTCCTCCGAGTGCTATAAAGAATAGTGACTAATCCAGAGTTTGGTCCCTAATTTTGTGGTTAGGCTGGGAGGATAGCGGCTGCCACTCCAGAACTCCCACTACTCCCTCTTTTAAGGGCTGACAATCTCACATTAGTTTCCAATCAACTGGACCAAATTAGGGATCTTAATTTGTCATCTTAAAATCACCAATTATGCATCCAATAAAGTATATTTTCCTATTTATTTGCACTCAATTTCATCGATGACATACTCTCTCATGAAATCAAACGTGCTTCTCCCCCTATAGTAAAAATCATAGCCCTTTTCAGAACATATGTTTCTCAACATATTTTAACATCTCAATTGGTCAGATCGAAGAGTAAATGAAGATCAGAGTTCAAATCATCACAAATTATTAGCATTTAAAACCATAGAAAATAAAATCAATTCTTCACAAAACCATATCTTAAAGTAGGGAAGAGGATAAAAAAGACTACTCAGAATTCATGAGAAGGATACGACAAAACACATATTTCATATATAAAAATAAGTTTAAAAAATAAAAGAAATAAAAGAAACAACTTATGTTACAATCCTTCCCAAGCAAATCCCTAGAAGTTCTCTCCAAGTCATTCTCTCTTTACAAGCACACTCAATTCTCTCTTAGAAGTGTAATGAAGAAGAAATCTCTCACCTTCCCTCTCCTCTTACAACCCTAGAAGAAAATCTCATCTTCTCTTCTCCTTGCCTTTCACACTACCCCCTTTTATGTCCTTTTCGTCCCCCCCCCCCTTAAACTCCTTGAAGTCTTCCTCTTTTATTTTAGGCTGCCTCCTTTCAAAAAGAATTCAAATTTCTCTCCAAAAGTCAACTATTTTGAAGTCAAAAGATGTGTCATTTGGTCCAAGAGACATATCCTTTCATAAAAAAACATTTCAAAGTGTCTAGATGCATTGAATTACTCCAATAGATGTTTAGAACAAGTGTCCCTTTGAAAATTCGCGCAAAATTTGTCTTGAACCGCCTAATCCACAAAAAGTCGTCTTTGGTGCACCATGCGCCGAGCCTCTGTCAAACGGCGCATCATGCGCCATAATCCCAAAATTCATTGTTTTCGCTCCAAATTTCCTCCTTTTTGTCATTTTTGCTCGAAATGCCCAAAAATGATATACCTGCAACAAAAACATGAAAATACCCTTCTTTAAAGTGCAATATTTTTAAAAATAAGTATAAAATATGTACTTAAAATAGTTTATATTTAGGTGCATCAAAATCCCCCAAACTTAAATCTTACTTGTCCTCAAGTAACACTTTTATTACATAAAAGCATATAACTTAGGATATAAATTTACTTATAACTTCTATACTTTAGTTTAATAAATAGAAAAATAAAATTTAAGAAAAATCTTTAATAACTTAGATCAAATTCTAAGTCTAGGAATACTTAGTAATCAAATTTAATATTTCTGAATCTCTATTCATTTTAAGAAGAAATGCAATTTGTCATATTAAGGACATTTAGAACATTCATATGAAAAAGATCTTCATGAAAACTTTACTAGGAATTCTACTAATACTCCAATACAAGTTTAGAAAATGTAATAAAGCTTCTTCTTTAAGTGGATTCAAGTGAAGCCAATTTTTTATTAGGCATCTCCTCAAGCTTCTCCTCACTTATTTTTCTTTTCTTTTTCTTCTTTTTTTAAAGATCTTTTCAATCATTTCTTTTCTTTTTCTTTTTGAAGTGAAGATTATTATATCCGGATAGCCTTTAATAGTTTTGAACTTCACTATTCTCTCCTTAAAGTTAAGAACTTCATACCTTTCTTCACTTTATAAATTCGTATTAGTTTATGATTTTTCATAAAGTCTCTTTTTTTTCTTCTTTCATGAAACTCAAAAATTCTTAATACTTCAAAAATATAATTTTCTTTACTTTAAATAGAAAAGCATAGTATTATTCTATCATACCAAATATCTCTAACTTTAGAATTGACCTTCATTATTAAAAACTTTTTACCCAAATTTACCACAATATTTATAAACATAAGTTTAGTCATTTAAAGTGAAATCTTAATATCCTCAGGTCATGTTAAATTAATTTTAAAATTATAGTTAATTGAGGACAAATAAAATTTAGTTTACTTCTTTTCAAAAGAAAATTTTCTTCGCCTCAAACTTAAGTTTTAAGTAATTTTAAAAAAATTTTAGTATAAAATTTTAGTAGGTGAAAGAAAATAATAAATGCATGAAAATAAAAACTGACCTGTAAAGAATTTCTGATTATGAAACTGGGCTCTAGTATACTGCAGGTATTAACTTTAAAAACATACAGACATTAAAGAATTAAACAAAACATAATATATTCTAAAAAACTTGCTAAGAATAGAAATACAAAAACTGAAAAACAAAACTGAAACTACTAAAAATTGCATAAACAGTAAAAGTTTACAGTTACTCTTATAATTATGTCCACAACACAACACGAAAGTTTTTACTACATTAGTTCTCAAATAAAAATACAATACATTTCAATCACAAATAATAAACATAAAAAAATACACTAGACTCATAAAAATATCAGTCTTCATCTATTTCCTCATCATCATCATCTTCTTCTTCTTTTTCGTCCTCCTCATCTTCATCCCGAATAGGAGCATAGGGAGTGAAGTTGTGGCAAAGAAGAAATTCCACATTGGGTTGTCCCCTAAGATGTCTGACCAATGCATTCTGAAAATCAATATCATGTTAAACTCTCCTCTGCTGATATTCATCATTATAAATATTTCTTGCTCCAATCTCTCCCAACTGACCCCGAATATTAATTATTTCCATTTGTTGAATCATTAGACACTCCATCATATTTAAAAGTAGCACATATTTCAAGAAAAGTAGCAAGATGTAAGTTAGGATCTTCAGTAGGTGTTCCTCCAAACTGATTATTTTATACCATTTGGATAATAACAGGTTTAAGCTTAAATGAATTAGTAGCAACATCAGGATTTTGAATAGTCTAGTGAAGTTCATCTGCTGTAGGATTAGCATAATCTTTTAAAGGTCTTTGATGATTTTCATTTATTTGATTATCTAAGTTATTCGCCATTTAGTTGAATATTTTAATTTCTTTTTGTTGTTTTCAAACTTTTCTTATAGTGCATTCTAATTCTGAATTGCAAGGTACTAAAATTTTAAATCCAATACTATGCATAAACAAATATAATAAGCAAACAAAATTTTCTTAAAAGTACTCTTAAATTTCAAAAAATAATTAATGATATTATTTTTTTATGATTTTTTTATTTTTTAATTTATTTTTATTTTATTTTTTTCTAAATTTTCTAATTTACCAAATCTATTTAATTTACCATTACCTTCCCCAACAACGATGCCAAAAACTTGATCCCTTAAATTATAGTTGTGTAAAATCAATAAAATTGACTCAGCTTTACAGGGATGCCAAGAACTTGGCCCATTATTTTATGAATAAGAAATTGAAGCAATTTATATTGGGATTATAAGCAAGTATATGTATCGTTATCAAGTAATACATGAATTTTTGATTAAGCCCCAAATATTGATCCCATGATGAAGGTTTAAATTTGAAATGGAAATTTAAATTAGGAAAGTCACAACAATACATAAAATCTATTGTACTAATTTTGAATATTTAAGGTAATATCAGAACTAAATTATCAATTACTAGTAAAACTGTAAAGCAAAGGTAAACTATAACTGTAAAACTATATTTTTGTGATGAGTTAAAGAAACCATCTTTCTCACTACAATGAGTTTTTGGTTAAATGAGAGAGATAAATAGTTTAAATTTGTATTATGCCAAATATGAGCAATTTTAATTCTCTGGCCTTAGTTAAGTGTTATAGAGAATCGTTGGTCAATCTTAGGTTTAGTCTCTAAATCTCTGGTTAGACTGGGAGGATACTAACTCTCACTCCAGAGCTCCCACTTACCTTCCCTTGAAGGCTAACACTTGCTTTAGTTCTTAAACACTAAGAACAAATTAGGGATTTTAGTCTGTCACCCCAGAATCTCCAATTCTTCACCCAATACTTTATATTTCCCTATTTATTTGCACCCAACTCCATGAACGAAACATTTCTTCATGGAATTGAATGTGATTCTCACATTGTTGTAAAACTCATACTCTATTTCTCGGATAGTCTGTTTCACAACAGATGTTAACATTTCAATTGACCAAATCAAAAAGTAAATTAAGAATGGAGTGAAAAATCAGTGAAAAAGTGAAAAATCATCACAATTTATTTTATATTTTAAAATTGGCGCATCCAAATTATCTCTTCATTTCACCATATCTCAAAGTAGGGAGAAAGGGGAAGAAATCTATTCAGACCTCATGAGGAAGATATAAGAAAATATGAATTTCATAAATAAAAGAAAGTTTATACAATAATAATGAACAAACGCTACTTATCTTTAACTCTTCTTCAAAACAAATCCCTTGTAGCCTCTCTTGGACTCTTTCTCTTTACAAGACTCTTGATTTTCTCTTTAAAGACCCCTTCAAAGATGCAGGGAAGAAGAAATCTCTCACTTGTCTCCCTCTCTAACAACTCTTAAGAGAAATCACTCTTAGACTCACCACACTAAACAATACACACAATAGAACACTCAAGAAACTCAATGACACACCAGCCCCCTTTTTCTAATCAATTTTCACTCTAAATAAAGCATAATGTCGGTTTTCTAAGAGGTGTGTCCAATAAATCTTCAAAAAGCATCCAAATTCATCGAATCTTTTAGAAATTTGCCCAACACCGACATTGGCGTTGTTGGCGCCCATGATGGCGTCGTCACGCCCGTGGTCCAAATTAATTTATGTGCTCTCTATCAAATGGCGCCATCGATGCTCTTGTTGTTCTGGACTCCTCCTTCATGCAAACGTTGTCGAAGTCCTTGCTGGCGTCGTTGACGCTGAGTTTTTCTTCTAAAATGCCATTTTGACTCCAAATTCCATCCTTTTTGTTCATTTTTGCTTCAAGTGCTAAAGATCATCAATCTGCAATAAAACATGAAAAATACCTTCCATTAAAGCACAATATAAAAAATATGAGTATAAAATATAGGTCTAAAATGCATATATTTTTAGAGTATCAATGTGCCATCATTATCCAAACTGCGTATATAATATTTTGACCTACTATCTGTGGTGAATTCAAGTCTAAGTCCATATAACCCATTGAGTAGCTGACCAGAGAAAAATATGTTGAGATTTTCATACCTATTTTATACTGTTTTTGATGATATTGCACTTTAAAAAAATGTATTTTTGATGTTTT
>NW_018165784.1:121604-121889 GCF_001263595.1 Phalaenopsis equestris | reverse complement strand
GGGTCATTGGAGCAAAAAGATGCAAAAAGGAGCGAATTTGGAGAGAAAAGGACCAAAATGTGCAGAATTGAACTAGGGCGCGGACGACAACATCAACCCCGCCGATGGCAAGATTTTCCCAAGAATCCATAATTAATTCATTAAGAAGGTCCGCTGACAACGCCCACGAGGCCGCCGATGGCGAGCTCGGCGGGTATGCCCGCCTTCTCAATCTTTGGATAAGGCCTGGCCATGAAGGGATTCTTAGGAAACTCTTGGGAAAGCTCATCCACAACTTTAAAAGAA
>NW_018165784.1:118316-118981 GCF_001263595.1 Phalaenopsis equestris | reverse complement strand
AAAATAATGAATTAATACCTATCAGACAAGTTACTGGGTGTCGTATTTGCATTGATTATAGAAAATTAAACACTGCCACCAGGAAAGATCATTTTGCCTTACCCTTTTTAGACCAAATAGTAGATAGACTTGCTGGGCACAAATATTTTTGTTTTTTAGATGGATATATCGGTTACCATCAAATTCCTATTGCTCCTGAGGATCAAGAAAAGACAACATTTACAAGACAACATTTACAAGTCATTTTGGAACATTTACAAGTCCTTTTGGAACATTTAAAAGAATGTTTTTAGATGGAACTTTTGCTATCTTTAGAGACGTTTATAGATACATAAAAAACTTGTGATCGATGTCAACGAGTAGGCAATATATCTAGAAGAAATGAAATGCCTCTGAATTTCATGTTAGAAGTTGAGATCTTTGAAGTTTGGGGATTAGACTTCATGGGACCATTTATTTCTTTATTTTGGAACTTATATATATTAGTTGTTGTAGACTACGTTTCAAAGTGGATTTAAGAACAAGTTTTACCTCATTATGACACTAAAAGTGTTTCAAGTTTTTTAATGAAAAATATTTTCACTAGATACAAAATGCTTAGAATGATTATCACTGACGGAGGATCCCATGTTAAAAATAAGTACATTCAGAGATTGGCAGAAAAA
>NW_018165784.1:116911-118182 GCF_001263595.1 Phalaenopsis equestris | reverse complement strand
GATACCGCATTATGGGCTTACAGAACTGCTTATAAAACTCCTATTGGAATGACTCCTTACAGACTGATTTTTGGAAAAATTTGCCACTTACTAGTAGAATTGGAGCATTAAGCATATTGGACGATTAAGGAATTCAATTATAATTTGAAAGATGCTGGTAAGAAGAGATTGTTACAATTAAATGAATTGAAAGAATTAAGAAATGAGTCTTATGATAATGACAAAATTTATAAGGAAAAACTAAAGTTATAGCATGATCGAAAGATTAACAAAAAGAACTTGAACCTGGACAAGAAGTTTTGCATTATAATACTAGAATGAAGTTATTCCCTGGAAAATTGAAATATCCTTGGTTAGGGCCATTTACTGTGACTCAAGTTTATAATTACAGAGCTGCTGAAATTGAAGATCACAAAATTGAAAATAGATTTAAAGTGAATGGACACTAATTAAAACCATATTTTGATGGTAAAAGACCAAATTTTAAAGAGGTTTTAATGATCAGTCAACCTAAATGACACCTGAATAAGTCGGGCTGACGACATTGGTCGACGTTAAACCAAGCACTTATTGGGAGGCAACCCATAGTTATCTTTACTTTTACCGCAATTATAGTAGTTTGTATTTGAAATTATCATTAGTTTGTGGAAGTTTTAAGCTCTACCTCTACTACTCTTATTTACCCTTGAATCATCATAAGAATTGGATCCATAAAGAAAAAATTGGAATGCATTCAGACCAAAGCAAAATTGTGCAAATTTTGCCTTGGGCAACGAGGCGCCCTTGACGCCGCTGACTGCAGGTTTTTCCTTATAGTCCAGGAAAAATTAATACAGAGGCTTGTCGACGGCACCCTCGACCCCGCTGACGTCGAGACCGGCGAGATGGCTGTTTCTTGGGTTCAAATGGCGGTTTTTGGCGGTTTTTGGGCGGGAGTTATCCTTTTAAACTCTGAAATTCAATTCCTAGTTCATATTTTCCCCCTAAAATGAAGTGAAACTCCACCAACTTCATTCTTATGGCGTCCAATTCCCCTGATTATCCCAGAATGCGAGTTTTTAATCAATGAAAGTTTATTAGTGCAGAAGCGCAGCGAATCTTCAAGAAGTTATTGACAAAGAAAAGATTGATCAAGGATCGAGGATTCGTAAATCGTGGATTGAATAATCCCATGACAGCAATTGAAGAAACGATTGTGCGACGAAGATTGGAAGTGTTGTGCTACACTACCGCCGCCGTGGTGGTTTTTGTGGTAAAATAAATTTATGCAA
>NW_018165784.1:116460-116890 GCF_001263595.1 Phalaenopsis equestris | reverse complement strand
CAACCAGGAATCAACCAGGGAGTTGTTTATGTGCGAGGAAGATGGATCACTTTCACTCCTACACGAATCAATGAATTATACATGATAGAGAATGTTCCTGTTTGCCACTATTCCAAGTTTGTCCCAAAGAGAAACCAGATGAATGAAATTTATCAATATTTAACGGACGAAATTGACGACTGGGAAACAAGAGAAAACGGGTATGTTAGTTTTTCTGCGACACTCCTAAATCCCGTTTCGAAACATTGGCACTTTTTCATTTCTGCAAAATTGTTACCGACAATGAAGATCGGTAAAGTTTCTAAAGAAATTGCTATTTTGAATTACTGCATCCAAAGGGGATTGCCGATCGACATTGGATCAATAATTGTGAAGTCAGTTTTGGGCCTGATCATTCATGGATCAACTTATGGGCTTGGACACCCCTCCA
>NW_018165784.1:109569-116302 GCF_001263595.1 Phalaenopsis equestris | reverse complement strand
TAGATCAATCATCTCAGAATTCACTGCCAGTTCAACCCTTAATTCCTGATAAGTCTCTGGCGATACTGCGCAGAATCAAGAAATTGGAGAAGGAGGTACAAAATGTCATGAATGTAATTAATAATATCTCTGATTTCTTCTATCATCTAGACTGGAGAATGAAAGAACATTTTGATCACTTTGGACATTTAGAAGATAGCTTGATACGATTGATGAGGAGGATGAAGTTAATAGAAGAGGATTTCACTGAAGAGTTTCCATTCCGACCCTTCTACAATCTCTTCGTTCATGTGCAATCAATGGGTGATCTCAGAGGAGAATCTAGTACTGAGTCTGAAGATTAGTAGATTTATATTACTACCTATCTGTCTATCTATGTATTTTGATTTAAACTTTGTATTTTCTTTACTTTAAAATTATGCTTTTAGATCTTTGTATAGTTGAGACTAAGCATAGGATGTTTTATTTTCAGCATTTTGAGTGTTGTGGCTTGCATTGCGACGCTGAATTAATGTATTGAGGTTGAGAAAATACAAACTTAGGTGTGTTATGTAACTACATTTTACCCCTTGGAATTCATATATAAATGTGATGTTTTGTGTTGTGAAAGTTTATATGTGCTAAGTACATCATTTAGTTACTTAAAATTATATCTATAATGATTGAAAAGATGTCGTTAAGGCTTGAAATTTGATCAAAATCGCGAAAATTTGGGATTTGAACCAAAATTAGTAGAGCCCGCCGACGGCGCCCTAGACGCTGACAGCAGCGGATTTTTCTTGAGACTTGGATTTAATTCCAATAGAGCGCACCGACAGCACCATCGACCCCTCCGACGGTGAGCTCACGAAAAAACACCTTTAACCGTGATTTTGACCAGTCAACCGCCACTATTCATCACCCCCTTCCTCTAAAAAATGAAAATTTCGACCTAGGGCTTGAGAGATCTTGGATTTGGGGCTATTTCAAAGCGTTTAAACATCATACTTTATCATCCCTAGGTAAGAGCTTCACTCCAAACTAAAAATATTTGATTTTTACCTTGAATTTCTCTCACATTGAGGAGATCCAAAAAGTTCAAAAAATTTGAGAATGTGAAGAAAATTTGGGAAGAAATTCATGGATCTTAGTGTTGAACTCTTAGAATTACTATTGGAAGCCATGATTTGCATATTTGAAGTAATTTTTGGAATTTTTCTATAATTTGATTAGATTGCAATGGCTCCACGTCAAAAGAGACGGGTTGAGTTTGACGAGTCTCACTTCGTCAATGTGATGGCTCAAATAAAATTTGCTTCCATATTTAAAGGAAAGAAGTGTTACAAGATCGAGTTTTTGAAAGTCCGGGAGGAGAAATTGAACGAGTTATTATCTAGCGGAGGTGAGAAAACTTTTGTTACACCACCAATAAAGCTGATACAAACATTTTAAAGGAGTTCTATGCCAATGCAATCTATTCTGAGGATGGAATCATTCAAGTGCGTGGATTTCCTGTTGAGTTTACTACCGCCCGCTTCAACACTTTTTACGAAGTCCCAGACTCTTATAACTGCCAATATGAATCCTTTAGTACAATGGAAGGCCCCCTTAATGATGTGATCAACTTTCTCACTGATGGGAAAGAAAAATGGAAGATAAATTTTTCTGCTTCCATGCTGAATGCCACCTCTAAGGCGTGACACTATTTTATTTACTCTACTCTGTTACCGACCTATCACCATAGTGAGGTAACTAGAGATTTAGAGAGTGAGGTAACTAGAGATAGAGCTATTCTGAATTTTTGTATTCAGAATAATAGAACTATAAATGTGGAGAGAATATATTGACTGAATATATTGACTGCGGCGATGAGTGAGACTAGTGGAGGACTAAGACATCCTGGCCTTATTTATGTACTTTGCTAACTTTCTGGAGTGGAAGCTAGAGATGATGAAGAATGAGTTTACCCTTTGAAGCCCATTATTAAAGCTAATTTGAAGACTTATGAATCCCATGAGAAATGGAGAATTGGGAGTAGAAGTCAAGAACCTTCTACTAGTAGAGATGTCCCCTATACAAGTTATGAGTTATGATGACCTTCCACCCTCTAGTTCCCCTACCCTAACTGATTTGATGAATGAGTTGACCTTACAGCGAAAGATCATAGAATTGATAAATGAAAGAATTAGAGGTTTAGAACCCCGACACAATTATGATAGTGAGTACCTTCAAAGGCATTCAGAATTTAAGATAGCTTATTATGAAGCTCAGGCCTGACATTACAGAGTTGAGCTTGATGTTACTTTTCCTGAGTGCCCGCGATATACTCAGTATCAGCCCGATCCACCTGCTGATTAAGGCGATGATGACATAGCTTGAAATTTTGATATTTAAATGTAATTGATGTACTTATATTTGTACTTTTATTTCTGTGATTTTGTTTGTAATAGAAATGGAAGTTTGTGTATTTGGACTTTCATTTTTTAATATTAATATTACTTTTTTAATATTACGTTGTATTTGGATGATTTTTAATTTTTGTTATAAAGTTAGTGTTATAGTTAAATGTGCATGTATAGTTTAATTGATGTTGAGTAGTATTTTATAGATTATAATGTAATGCGATCTTTATTTTTGCATTTTAATTGTAATTATTTTGTTTAGTATTGTGGTTGTGTTAGGAAATATTGTGCTTGTTTAATGTTTTAATTTTATACTTATTTCAAAATTTCATTACCCAGAAATTCCTCTAATAATTTATATGTGTAGAAAGCTCCTAATATTACAGACTAGGTGAAGTAGAAATGTTGAGAAGGCCTGCAAAAATTGCAGAATGATGAAAATGCCTAAAACACTAAGGTATGATTTATATTTAGAGTTTTTCTTTCCACCTGTATTATTTCATATTGAAAAATTTAAGTTTGGGGGAGGAAAAAAAAGATTAACTATTAGATGTCCTCTATTTCAATATTTTCAAAAATTATTTATATGATTTTATGTAGTGAATTTAATTCAGATAACTATATTTTTGTAACTATTTAAATATTATGGTAGATATAAAGAAATATAGAATCTGAAAATTTATTTGAGAAGAAAATATTGGAGATCAACGATGTAAAAACTATGAAATATTTATAAGGTAAAGGAATGCTTTGAGTTTCAAATTTAGAGAAAGAAAAGTGAAGTTCAAAATCATTAAAGGCTATCCAGATATAGTAATCCTCACTTGAAAAAGGAAAAAGAAAGATTGAAAACAATCCCTAAAAAGAAAAGAAAAATATATAGGATTGAAATTAATTCAAATGAAAAAGAGAAAAGAAAGAAAAAAAATTATGGAAGTGAGGAGAAGCTTGAGGATACGCCTAATAAAAAATTGGCTTCACTGGACCTACCTAAAGGGAAACCCTAAATACATTCCTGAACTTATATTTATGGAGTAGATCTTTTACTAGTAGACTTCTCATGAAGTTCCTATCATTTGAATATTCTAAGTGACTTAATATTGCAACATATAGTCATTCTTGAAATGAATAGAAGACTAGAACTCTTAAACTTGATGACTAGATAATCTTGTGGCTGCAGCGTTAATTCAATTACTTGAATTTTTTTTGAAAATCTCACTATGATATTTATTTAAATCAAACTTATAGTATTTCTGAATTAAAACTTTACTACAGTGGATCATAACTTTTATATAGTACTAAAATTACTTGGGGGACAAGTAATAGTTAAGTTTGCGGGATTTTGACCAGAGGAAAATATGTTGAGATTTTCATATTTATTTTATATTGTTTTTGATGATATTGCACTTTAAAGAAAGATATTTTTTATTTTTTTGTTGCAGGAATGATGAATTAGGGCCATTAGAGCAAAAAGATGCAAAAATGAGTGAATTTGGAGCGAAAAGGACAAAAATGTGCAAAATTGAACTAGGGTGTTGACGACGCCATCGACCCCGCCAACGGTGAGATTTTCTTGAGACTCCATAATTAATTCATTAAGAAGGTCTGCCGACGGCGCCCTCAAGACCGCCGAGGACAAGTTCGGCGGTTATGCCCAATCAAGCTTTGGATAAGGCCAAATTTTGAAGGGGTGTTTATGCAACTCTTGGGAAAGCTCATCCACAACTTTAAAAGAATGTTTTGGCCGAAACTTGAGAGAAGAAGAAGTGCTGGAGAGAGTTCCTGGAGGTTAGAAAGGTTTCAATAGTGTGTAAAAATTGTGAGGAATTCTTCGAGAGATTGTAAGAGTGGAGGGAAAGTGAGAGATCACTTCCTCCTTGCTGGTTCGAAGAAGAATTCTGTGTGCTGTAAAGAAAGGTAGATATTCAGAGGAACTTTGAGGAGTGTTCTTGGAGAGAAATTAGAGATAAGTTATTTACTTGTTGTAGTTTGTATGACTTTGAGTTTATATATGAATTTCGAGTTTTGTTGTGTTTTTCCCATGAGATCTGAGTAGTTTTCTCTGTCTTTCTCCTTGTCTTGAGATTTGTGAAATGGTAATTTAAATTGGTGAAATCATGAAAATGTTTAAGAAATTGTGATGATCTTTTCACTTGGATCTTAATTTACTTTCAATCTGGCCAATTGATTTGTTAGAATATGTTAATTTTTAGAACTAAAGTGAGGATTATATCCAAGATTCAGGGAGGTCAAAGCCCTTGGAAGTTGGGTGCAAATAAATAGGGAAATAATATTATCGGGCGTAGAATTGGAGATTTTAGAGTGACAGACTAAAATCCCTAATTCAGTCCTATCGTTTGTGTGCAGAAGTGTAGATGTTAGCCCTCAGGTAAGGGGAACGTGGGAGCTCCGAAGTGAGAGATGATATCCTCCCAGCCTAGCCGCAGATTCAGTAAACAAGCGTAGGATTAGTTAATATTCTTTATGCCTGGACCAAAGGGTAAAGAATATGTATGCTCCTATTTGACACAATATAATTTGAACTAATTCACTTTATCCATTCACTATAATTTCTTGACAAGGAGAATGATGCTTTTTTTATATATTGAATATCACATTTAAACCTTCATTAGTATCATTCGTTATTTAATAGTTATTAAAATTACATATTTATTGCAATTGCCTTTTAGTGACAGATAAGCAAATTGAACTTACAATGCACTTTTTAGGTCACCCACTTCAATCATTAAGGACCAGGTTTCTTCGAACTCTTCCTCTGAATCACATTTAATCATGCATTTATAAAAAAAGATTGGTGACACTCTTGATAGAAACTCCACAATGCACTTTTAAAGTAATTTTTTTGTAGATATGCCATTAACATAATCTGTGCCGTGTTTATTGGATTCATTCTTCAATGGCCCTTTCCATCACTTAGTCTTGATCAGTGAAAATACTTAATGGATGCTTGACTCCCATTATTCTTATAAAAGCTTTCAATAACCATCTAAAAGAGTCAATAGTTTCCCCGGACAAGAAGCCAACCCTAAATAGGATGTTTTGCCAGTAGTGGTTAACTCCCACAAAGGGAGCTCAACATAAGTTATACTTATTTAATCTATATCTTGTAAAAAAAATTATTACATCCCCAAAATTGTCATAATCTAGCCTGGATAACCCATCACTCCAAAAAACTCTTGTTAATCTACCATAATCATCATTTTGGAAATCCCATGCAAACATGTTATCGTCGGTTTGCCTCTCCATGAACAATTGAATTAGAGAATTGACATCTCCTTGTTCAATTTTTTATCTTCTTTCTTTTTCAATGAAATTGACCGCATCCTTTTTTCATTCATTCCAAATTCTCCACTCCGCCAACCTTCGTAGCAATGAAGTTATATGCATCCATTGCTACGATCCCTGATCCTTTCCTTGATCTCAGCACATATGCATTTAAGTCACTTATCTTTCTACTAGAACAAAGAAGATGCTTATCACCACATTTAGCAAAAGGGTGGTTGTGAATTTCAATGAATATCTTTACTATCCATTTGCTTTCAAGATCAACAACATAGCAAACCATGACTTGACGGCCAGTCCTCGTGTCTGCCTTTTTGAACTTTGTTGTATTCATAAGGTTAGACTCCTTCTTGTAACCAGCTTTTTCGCAAAGGAAATCTTTGGACTTCTTCTTAAGCAATGCCTTCTTTCTTTCAATCTCCTGTTTGGGCTTTGGATACACTTAAGGTTGAAGTGGTGGCCCTTGTTTAGACTTTTAAACTTGCACAAAAGGGACCTCAACACAATTTGCATCATGAAGTAGACTATTTGGTATTCTTATAGATTTTGGAAGATAGGGAAGAAACTCTTTGACACCTGACAGCGTTTTTTATATGCTTAAAATACAAGATAAATATGGACGTAATGAATATTCAACAATTATAAAGTCACACTTATCAACGCAAGTATACGTATCGCTCAAGTAATATAAGACTCTAATGGAGTCCTAGATATCGATCCCACAGGGAGTGGTTAGAACTGAGGACTAAGATTTTAGACAAGCAATACTTTAATCACAACAACGAAGTTCAATTTCCTTATCTGTCACTAATAGGCAATTGAAATAAATAGAAAATTTTAATAACTAATAAATAACTAATGATATAAAGTAGGGTTTAATTGTGATATTCAATATAAAGCATCCATCTCCTTGTCAAGAAATTATAGTGAATGGATAAAATGAATTAGTTTAATTTATATTGTGTCAAATAGGAGCATACCTATTATTTACCCTTTGGTCCAGGCATAAAGAACATTGACTAATCCTATGCTTGTTTACTGAATCTACG
>NW_018165784.1:108308-109204 GCF_001263595.1 Phalaenopsis equestris | reverse complement strand
TCTCAAGACAAGGAGAAAGACAGAGAAAACTACTCAGGACTCATGAAGAAAACACAACAAAACTCGGAATTCATAAATAAAATTAAAGTCATATAAACTACAACAAGTAAATAAATTATCTCTAAATTCTCTCCAAGAACACTCGTTGAAGTTCCTCTGAATCTCTTCCTTTCTTTACAACACACATAATTCCTCATCTAAGTAGCAAGGAGGAAGAAATCTCTCACTTTCCCTCCACTCTTACAATTTCTAGAAGAAATCCTCACAATTGTTACACACTAATGGAACCTCTCTAACCTCCAGAGCCTCTAGACTCTCACCTCCTCTAGGCTCTCCAGGCTTCAGGACCTCCAAGCCTCCTTAATTTTCGACCAAAATGTTCTTTTAAAGTTGTGGATGAGCTTTCCCAAGAGTTACCTAAGCATCCCTTCAAAATTTGGCCTTATCTAAAGCTTGAGTAGGCATAACCATCGATCTCACTGTCGGCGGCCTTGAGGGAGCCGTCGGTGGGCTTATGAAGAATTTTCTTTTGTAGTCTTGGGAAAAACTCGTTGTCAGCGGTGGGTCGAGGGCGTCGTCGGCGGCCTAGTTCAATTCTCCACATTTTGGTCTTTTTCGCTCCAAATTCACTCCTTTTTGCATTTTTTTGCTCCAATGACCCGAATTCATTATTCCTGCAACAAAACATCAAAAATACCTTTCTTTAAAGTGCAAAAATATCAAAAATAGTATAAAATAGGTATGAAAATCTCAACATATTTTTCTTTTGTCAAAATCCCCCAAACTTAACTATTACTTGTCCTCAAGTAATTTTGGTACTACATAAAAGTTATGATCTACTGCAGTAAAATTTTAATTCAGAAGACTATAAGTTTGATTTAAGTAAATACCATAGT
>NW_018165784.1:107698-108070 GCF_001263595.1 Phalaenopsis equestris | reverse complement strand
TTTAGGTAGGTCCAGTGAAGCCAATTTTTGATTAGACTTATCCTCAAGCTTCTCCTCACTCCCATAATTTTTTTTCTTTTTTTTTCTTTCTTTCTCTTTTTCATTTGTTTCATTTTGTTTGCTTTCAGTCCTATATATTTTTTTCTTTTCATTTAAGGGGTTGTTTTCAATCCTTTCTTTTTCCTTTTTCAAGTGAGGATTACTATATCTGGATACCCTTTAATGATTTTGAACTTCACTTTTCCTTCCCTAAATTTGAAACTCAAAGCATTTCTTTACCTTATAAATATTTCATAGTTTTTACATCACTGAGCCCCAATCTTTTCTTCTCACATGAATTTCCAGATTCTTAATACTTCAAAATATAGTTTC
>NW_018165784.1:106646-107660 GCF_001263595.1 Phalaenopsis equestris | reverse complement strand
ATTTTTAAATATGAAATAATACAGGTGGAAAGAAAAACTATAAATATAAATCATACCTCAGTATTGTAGGCATTTTCATCATTCTGAAATTTCTGCAGACCTTCTCAAATTTTTACTTCATCTGGTCTGTAATATTAGGAGCTTTCTACACATATAAATCATTAGAGGAATTTCTGAGCAATGAAATTTTGAAATAAGTATAAAACTAAAACATTAAATAAGCACAACATTTCCTAACACAACCACAATACTAAACAATTAAAACTAAATTGCGAAACAAAAATCACATTACAATCCATAATTCTACTTAATATCTATTGAACTACACATGCACATTTAACTATATCACTAACTTTATAACAAGAATCTAAGTACACAACACAACATAAAAATGAAAGTTCAAATACATAAACATCCATTTCTATTACAAAAGATTACATATAATAAAAATACAAACATAAGTACATCAATTTCATTCAATGTCAAAATCCCAAGATGTATCTTCATCGCCTTGATCAGCAGGTGGATTGGGTTGATACTGAGTATATCAGGGGCACTCAGGAAACTTAACATCAACATCAGGACATCAGGCTCACCTCTGTAGTGTCGGGCCTGAGCTTCATAATAGGCTATCTCAAAATTTGAATGCCTCTGCAAGTCCTCAATATCGTAATCGTGTCGACGTTCTAAACCTCCAATCCTTTCACTTATCAAGTCTATGCTCTTCCGCTGCAAGGTCAACTCATTCATCAAATCAGAGGGTAGGGGAACTAAAAGGTGGAATGTCGTAACTTGTAGAGGGGACATCTCTACTAGTAGAAGGTTGACTTCTACTCCTAGTTCTCCATTTCTCATGGGATTCATAAGTCTTCAAATTAGCCTTACTAATGGGTTTCATAGGATAAACCCATTCTTCATCTCCACTTTCCACTCCAGAAAGTTTGCAAATTGTATAAATAAGTCCAGGATGTCCTAGACCTCCACGTGTCTCACTCCTTACCGTAGTCAATATAT
>NW_018165784.1:105197-106514 GCF_001263595.1 Phalaenopsis equestris | reverse complement strand
TTCTTAAGAATTATTCTCCCCACATTTATAGTTCTACTATTCTGAATATAGAAATTTAGAATAGCTCTATCTCTAGTTACCTCACTATGGTGATAGGTTGGTAACAGAGTAGAGGAAATGAAATAGCGCCACGCCTTAGAGGTGACATTCAACATGAAAGCAGAAAAATTTACCCGTTCTTGCTGCTTTATCTTCCATGTTCCTTTCCCATCAGTGAGAAAGTTGATCACATCATTGAGGGGGCCTTCCATTGTACTAAAGACTTCATAGTGGCAACTATAAGAGTCTAAGACTTCATAAGAAGTGTTGATGCGGGCGACAGTAAACTCAACAGGGAATCCACACACTTAAACAATTCCATCATCAGAATAAATCACATTGGCGTAGAACTCCTTCACAACATTTGCATAAGCTTTATTGGTGGTGTAACAAAAGTTTTCCCACCTCCGCTCAACAATAACTCCTTCGATTTCTCCTCCCGGACTTTCAAAAACTCGATTTGTATGCACTTCTTTCATTTAAATATGGAAGTAAATTTTGTTTGAGCCATCACATTGACGAAACGAGACTCGTCGAACTCAACTCTTCTTTTTTGTCATGGAGCCATTTCAATCTAATCAAATTATAGAAAAATTCCAAAAATTACTTCAAATATGCAAATCATGGCTTCCAATAGTAATTCTAAGAGTTCAACATTAAGATCTATGAATTTCTTCCCAAATTTTCTTGACATTCTCAAATTTTTCGGATCTCCTCAATGTGGAAGAAATCTATGGTGAAAATCAAATATTTTTAGCTTGGAGTGAAGCTCTTACCTAAAAATAATCAAATATGGTGTGAAAAAGCCTTGAAATTGCCTCCCAATCCAAGATCTTTCAAGCCCTAGGTCCAAAACTGTGTTTTTAGGAGGAAGGGGATGATGAATAGTGGCGATTGACTGTTCAAAATCGTGGTTAGAGGTGTTTTTTGTGACCTTACCATTGGCGTGGTCGATGGCACCGTCAACTCGCTCAATTGGAATTTAAATCCTAAGTCTCGGGAAAATCTCACCGTCGGCGGCGTCTAGAGCGCCGTCGACGAGCTATATTGATTTTGTCCAAATTCCGGATTTTTTGCAATATCGATCAATTCGAAGCCTAAAAGACATCTGTTTAATCATAATAGACATAATTTTAAGTGACTAAATGATGTATTTAGCACATATAAACTTTCACAACACAAAACATCACATTTATATATAAATTCCAAGGGGTACAATATACGTTACATAACACACCTAAGTTTGGTATTTTCTCAACCTCAATACATTAATTCAGC
>NW_018165784.1:102039-104845 GCF_001263595.1 Phalaenopsis equestris | reverse complement strand
TCGGCGCAGGATCACAAGAGACTTATCAGGGACTAAGGGTTGAACTGGCAGTGAATTCTGAGACGCTTGATCTACTATAATTGTCATGTCATTTTCATCTTCAAAAACTGGGAATCTTTCAGTTGGATCCAAAGGCTTCCAAGGTAGCAGTACCGTTTCCTAATTTTCGTAGGACACTTGGAACTGACTGCAAAGTGAGAAAATTGTGGAGGGGTGTCCAAGCCCATAAGTTGATCCATGAACGATCAGGCCCAAAATCGACTTCACAATTATAGAACCAATGTCGATCGACAGTCCCCTTTAGATGCAGTAATTCAAAATGACACTTTCTTTAGAAACTTTACCGTTCTTCCTTGTCGGTAACAGTTTTGCAGAAATGAAAAAGTACCAATATTTTGAAATTGGATTCAGGAGTGTTGCAGAAAAACTAACATACCCGTTTTCTCTTATTTCCCAGTCGTCAGTTTTGTCCATTAAATATTGGTAAATCTCATTCATCTGGCTCATTTGGTAAATCTCATTCATCTGGTTTCTCGTTGGGATGAAATTAGAATAGTGGTAGACAGAAACATTTTCTATCATATATAGTTCATTGATCCGTACATGAGTGAAAGTGATCCATCTTCCTCGCACATAAACAACTCCTTAGTTGATTTCATGTAAATTTGCATAGAATTCTTTCACCACAAGAATCCTCATTCTTTGATCAATCTTTTTCTTTGTCAGCAACTTGTTGAAGATTCGCTGCGCTTCTGCACTAATAAACTTTTGCCGATTGAAAACTTGCATTCTGGGATTATCATGGGAATTTGACGCCATAAGAATGAAATTGGTAGAGTTTCACTTCATTTTTGGAGAGAAAATATGAACTAGAAATCAAATTTTTGAGTTTAAAAAGACAATTCCAGCCCAAAAACTGCCATTTGAACCCACATAACCGTGAATTCGCCGGTCTCGCCGTCGGCGATGTCGATGGCGCAGTCGGTGAGCCTCTGTATTAGTTTTGTCTGGACTCTCGGGAAAAACCCACCGTCGGCGGCCAAGGCAAAATTTGCACAGTTTTGCTCTGGTCCGAATGCGTTCCAATTTTTCTTCATGGATCCAATTTTTAAGATGTTTCAAGGGTAAATAAGAGTAGTAGAGCTTAATACTACCAAAAACTAATGATAATTTCAAATAAAAACTACTATAATCACGATAAAAATAAAGATAAACATGGGTTAACTCCCATAAAGTACTTGATTTAACGTCGTCAGCCTGACCTATTCAGGTGTCATTCAGGTTGACTGATCATTAAAACCTCTGTAAATTTTGGTTCTTTACCCTCATAATATGGTTTTAATCTGTGTCCATTTACTTTAAATCTATTTCCCGTCTTCTGATCTTCAATTTCAACAGCTCCGTAAGTATAAACTTGAGTCACAGTAAAGGGTCCTAACCAACGAGAGTTCAATTTCCCAGTGAATAATTTCAGCCTAGTGGTTTAAAGCAAAACTTCTTGTCCTGGTTCAAAGTTCTTTTAGTTAATCTTCCGATCATGCCATAATTTTATTTTTTCCTTATAAATTCTGTCGTTATCATAAGGCTCATTTCTTAATTCTTCCAATTCAATTAATTTTAACAATCTCTTCTCACCAGCATCTTTCAAATTATAATTGAATTCTTTAATCGCCCAATATGCTTTATGCTCCAATTCTACTGGTAAGTGACAAGTTTTTCCAAAAATTAGTCTGTAAGTAGTCATTCCAATAGAAGTTTTAGAAGCAGTCCTGTAAGCCCATAATGCAGTATCCAATCTAGTGGACCAATCTATTCTACTAGGTTTTGTAGTCTTTTTCAAGTATTTGTTTAATCTCTCTATTAGAAACTTCAACTAACCCACTGGTTTGAGGATGATAGGTAGTAGAGATTCTATGAATAATATTAAATTTTTCTATCAATCTCTGAATGTATTTATTTTTGAAATGGGATCCTCCGTTAGTGATAATCATTCTAGGCATTTCGTATCTAGTGAAAATATTTTTCATTAAAAATCTTGAAACACTTTTAGCATCCCAACGAGGTAAAACTTGTGCTTCAATCCACTTAGAAACGTAGTCTACTGCAATTAATATATATAAGTTCCCAAATGAAGGAATAAATGGTCCCATAAAATTTAATCCCCAAATGTCAAAGATCTCAACTTCTAACATGAAATTTAGAGGCATTTTGTTTCTTCTAGATATGCCTACTCGTTGACGTCGATCACAAGTTTTTATGTATCTATAAACATCTCTAAAGATGGTAGGCCAATAAAATCCAGCTTGTAAAATTTTATAAGCAGTTTTATCAATCCCAAAATGTCCTCCAAATTCAGAATCATGACATTTCTGAATGAACAGCTCATTTTCTTAATAAGGTACACATCTCCTCATAATAAGATCCTTACATTGTTTATATAAAAAAGGCTCATACGAATAATATGCTTTTTCATCATGAATGAATTTCCTTTATTGTTGCAATGTCAGCATAAATGACAAAATATCACTTACAATATAATTAACAATATCAACATACCATGGTATTTTCCACTCATTAATATTATAAAGTTGTTAATGAGGGAAACTGTCTGTAATTTCATTGTCAGTGTCGGATAATTCTTGATTTTCTAATCTTGACAAATGATCAGCAATTTGATTATTAGTTCTCTTTCTATCAATAACCACAAGATCAAATTCTTGCATCAAAAGTATCCATCTAATCAACCTTGGTTTAGCATCCTTCTTTTGCATCCGATATTTAATAGCAGAGTGATCAGTATGCACAA
>NW_018165784.1:99437-99794 GCF_001263595.1 Phalaenopsis equestris | reverse complement strand
GCCCTAATTGGTTTTCAATATTCTTAATAGCAGTTCCTTGATTTTGTAATTGATTTTCTTGAATTTGTAATTGATTTCCTTGATTCTGCAATTGTTGACCTATGTTTAATATCAGCTCTTCCATAGACAACTTCTTATCAATTTGAGTATTACTATTAAATCCTGGGGGATAAAAAGGTCTATAATTAACATTTCCTTGGTTGGATGAATTTCCTAATGGGTTCACTGGGTTGTTTGCCCATTATTGATTTGTAGAAGAATTGTTACTCCAATTAAAATTTGGATTAAAATTTGAACCTGGGTTATAATAGTTCGAATAAGGGTTCTTGGGTCTATTAATAGCATTTAAAGTTGTTG
>NW_018165784.1:98585-99387 GCF_001263595.1 Phalaenopsis equestris | reverse complement strand
ATCTACAAATTGCCCAAATGAATTCTCTTCCATAAAGCAGGGAAGAAAAGGAGTTGTTAAAGAATAATTCATCCCATAATGATTTAACTTCTTTGATATTGCTGCAATCTGTAAAGCTAACATAGATATTGCATCAAAATCATGGATACTAGCTACTCTTTTATAATTTACCCGCTCAGAGGGCCATTGAAAATCGTTGGTAGCCATCTATTCTATTAATGGCCTCATCAAAAGGTTTTGACATTAAATAACATCCAGCCGCAGCATTTATAATCGATCTAAGAGATCCCACTAATCCATTATAAAAAGTTTGAATTATCAACCAATCTGGTAACGAATGATGAGGACACTTCCTAAGAAGATCTTTAAATCTCTCCCAAGCTTTATTTATATATTGACTCTCCATCAATCTGACAGAACGATGTTATGTCATTTCTAAGTTTAGTAGTTTTGGATGGAGGGAAATATTTGGATAGAAATTTCAGTGAAAATTCTCCCCAAGTTCTAATAGATTCCGGTGCTAACGAATTTAACCGCATTTTAGCCTTATCCCTCAGTGAAAATGGAAAAAGTCTAAGTCTAACAGCATCGTTTGAGACTGTGTCATATTTAAAAGTAGCACACAGTTCTTAAAAAACTAGCGAGGTGTAAGTTTGGATCTTCATTTGGTGTACCTTCAAATTGATTGTTTTGTACCATTTGGATAATAACAGGTTTAAGCTCAAATGAATTAGCAACTACATCACGATTTTGGATAGATAAGTGAATTTCATCTGCTGTAGGATTTGCATAATCTCTTATG
>NW_018165784.1:96424-97598 GCF_001263595.1 Phalaenopsis equestris | reverse complement strand
TGAATCTTGGATGTAATCTTCACTTTAGTTGTAAAACTCAACATATTTTAACAAATCAATTGGCCAGATTGAAAGTAAATTAAGATCGAAGTGAAAAGATCATCACAATTTCTTAAATGTTTTCATGACTTCACCAATTCAAATCACCATTCCACAAATTTCGAGACAAGGAGAAAGACAGAGAAAACTACTCAGATCTCATGGGGAAAACACAACAAAACTCGGAATTCATATATAAATTCAAAGTCATACAAACTACAAATAATAAATAAACTTATTTTTAATTTCTCCCCAAGAAAAGATTTCTCCCTAAGAACACTCATCGAAATTTTTTTGAATCTCTTCCTTTTCTTTACAACACACAAAATTCCTCTTCAAAGTAATAAGGAGGAAGAAATCTCTCACTTTCCCTCCACTCTTACAATCTCTCGAATAATTCCTCACAATTGCTAAACTCTATTGGAAATTCTATACACTAATGGAACCTCTCTAACCTTTAAGGCCTCTAGACTCCCACAATTTTCGGCCGAAATGTTCTTTTAAAGTTGTGGATGAGCTTTCCCAAAAGTTGCCTAAGCATCCCTTCAAAATTTAGCCTTATTCAATGCTTGAGTAGACATAACCGTCGATCTCAGCGTCGGCGGCCTCGAGGGCACCGTCAGCGGGCTTCTGAAGAATTTTTTCCTGTAGTCTCGGGAAAAACTCGCCGTCCGCGGGGGCGAGGGGTCGAGGGAGCCATCGGCGGCCTAGTTCAATTCTCCACATTTTGGTCATTTTCGCTCCAAAGTCGCTTCTTTTTACATCTTTTTGCTCCAATGACCCTAATTCATCATTCCTACAACAAAACATCAAAAATACCTTTCTTTAAAGTGAAATAACATCAAAAACAATATAAAACAGGTATGAAAATTTTAACATAGTTTCCTTTGGTACATTGGTTTCACCAAAGTAAAGCCATGGCTTCACAGTTCCAGTTAGAGTTTGATTTTTTTCATATCGAAGCTAACAAGCCTGCTAACTGGTTAGCTAGAACGGGAATGCAATAACAAACTGTGTTGGTTAAGTCTTCTCCTCCCCCTCCCCTAACTTATCTTCTTCTTGGGAATAACGTAAATGTTTTTTATCTTAGGATTTCTTACTGAAAAAGTTATATATATATATATATATTGTTAAA
>NW_018165784.1:75711-96349 GCF_001263595.1 Phalaenopsis equestris | reverse complement strand
ATATATATTCAAGAAAATGTTTATCGAATATTTCGTTAGATAACAGCGACCAACAGAATGCAGAGCAAAAGGAAGTAACGTCAGATCCCAACAAATAGCTTTCAACGCCATTTCTACAAGCTTGAGCCATAACAAAATGAAAGCAAAACATCTAAAACAACATCGATAACAAACTTCCAACCTTCCATTCCAAAAAACTAAGCACACTCTCCGCGAATGCGGCCAGCGAGCTGAATATCCTTGGGCATGATGGTCACCCGCTTCGCATGAATCGCACAATGGTTGGTGTCTTCGAAAAGACCGAGAAGATAGGACTCGGCCGCCTCCTGAAGAGCGGCGACGATGGAGCTCTTGAAGCAGAGATCGGTTTTAAAGTCCTGAGCGATCTCGTGCACCAGACGCTGGAAGGAGAGCTTAGGAATGAGAAGCTAGGTGCCCTTCTGGTACTAGCGAATCTCTCTCAGAGCCACGGTTCCAGGACAAAAGCGATTGGGCTTATTCACGCCGCTGGTCGCCGAAGCAGACTTTCGAGCCGCCTTGGTGGCTAGCTGCGTCCTTGGAGCCTTGTCGCCGGTTGGAGCACATTTTCTGTCCGGACTCCTGACGTAGCTTTACGTGTGGGGAGATTATTCCTGACTTATTTTCAAGTTATTTCTGGGTTATTTTCAATAATCCCGAAATAACTCAGAAATAACCCAAAAATAAATATTGCGGGTTATTTCTGAGTTATTTTTGAGATTATTGAAAATAACCTAGAAATAACCTGAAAATAACTCAGAAATAACCTCCGCCACACGTAGAGCTACGTCAGAAATCCGCACAGAAAAATTAGACCTCAATTATATGACTCACAGAAGCATACACGTATGTAAATCAATGAATTAAAACCTTATGATTAATTTACCTAATGTGCTTAGGCTGTTCTATGTAATGTTCTTTCCCTTTCATACAACGTAAATGTAAAGCAAAAAAATAGTGGAATATGTGATGAATGATGTAATTGCATGAAAAAATATGGTTGCATGTTTTCTTAAATTTATGCATAAGAGATTGGTTGCTTGTTTTATTTCTTGTTATTAAACTTGTTATGGGGATTAGAGAAGATAATGGGAAATAGTTTTAATTTATGGATGAGAGGTATAGGAGAAGAAATCAGGCTCCTAAGAGCTAAGTGAGAAAAGGAGTCTGACAATCAATTTAAAAAATTTTAAGAAAGACAAAAAATATTTTTTATTTTAATTAAATATGCTAAAAAAATTATATATTTTAAAAATATATAGAATTTCATTAATTAAGATCTTTTCAAAACTAATTAAAAGTATTATAAAATAAAAAACTTTTTCATTTTAATCAACTCATTAAAAGATTTATATTTTAATTAAACGAGCTTAAAAATTTTAATCTTTTTAATCTTTAGAAAAAACTCATGGAGGTATCATATATACACATACGCATAGAAAAAGCTCAATATGTCTCTTTAAGACTTTTAAAGAAAAATCATTTAAAAAAAAAAATCTTTTAAATCATCTAAATATTTTCTAAAATTAACAACTCATTCTCTAAAAGAAGTTTCATAACCATCTTAAGATCTTAAAAGATCTCCATTAGAAGTAAAACTCAATCTCATTTCAAAATGATATGTTTCTTTTTGAAATTTTCTTTTAAAAGAAATTTTCCAATCTTTTAAAGCTTCTCTATAAAGATTTTTTAAACAACTTATTTTTCTAAAGAAATTTTATAATTTTAAGGTTTCTTTTAAAATAAGGAATACTATTTTTAAATCAATCATAATTCAAAATCAAACATTTCTCTTAAAATAAATTTTCCTTAATGATTTCATTCTTAAGTAATCTTCTCTTTAAAAGATTTGAAAGATAAAAATTAACTTCTTTTTTAAAAGACAATATTTTCAAAATCCCTTGAGCTTTAGGGATATAACACATATATAAACTTGCCATGCTCTCTTTTACTTGCTTAGCCTAGGTAAACCTTTTATATTCAAAAAATTAAGTGACTACATGTACCAATATTTTTCTTTCGAAAATATATGATTTCGTAGCATCAGACTTTTAATTATATAAGTCTTAGGTTATCTTACTTTAAGAAACTCAATAAAAGATAAGTATGTATTCTAAATATTTTTTTTGAATGATAAAACTATTTTTCAGAATATCTAAATTTTTACATGAAAAAAATATTGTTATTATCTTAATGGGAATACAAACGAATCATTAATATGAGAATTTATAGTCTTAACTATTTAGAATATACCATCTTGACCACAATCAAAACCACAGGAAGGTGAGAAAACCACAGTAAGAAACTTGAACCATATGATGGAAAAACAATTTTTTATTGACAATTTCACAAGAATTTCACATAGAATGGAAAAATAGCCAAAAAATAATTTGAAAAACATGATTTGTCACTATAAGTAAGGACTTTTCGAAGAAATTAAATTACATATTAATTTTCAAACCCCTAAAAATAATTAGAAGTGACCAATTCAAATTTTTATAACCAAACCTTAGGGTAATTCCAAACTGCGACCCTAGGGTAGCAAACATAAACGAAAACCTAGGACCATACACTTATCCTAAATCGGTCTGATCTAGAAGCCCTGGGTCAGTTACTAGGACCCCCATAGATTGAAGTTAGGGACTAGGACATATAAAACAAATTGACCTACATTCAAAGTCTATCGAGTATCTTAGAATGAAGTAGTCCATGCTATGGACGATGATACTCAAATGCACTTTATGGTTGGAAACTCTAACTTAAGTCATTGATATGACCAGAAGTGAGAACCCTTGTTATTCTACTGGTTATTAGTTAGAGGCTACCAATGTACTCGAGATGATGGAAAGCCATGGGTATCTTGACTGGGTGCATTACTGCCAAATTTAGGTTAGGCCACCTATAGCGTCCTGTTTAAAGATAACTAGGTTAGGGCTTCACCTCCATCTAGAGATCTCTTACAATTTCCTACCATTCAAATTAGGATCATATTTAAACTAATTTAAAATAATAAAATGAAACTTAATTCAATCTAATTTTTTTTAACTTAACCTTTTTAATACTAAATTCAACTCTAATATGATCAAAATCCAATATAATTTTTAGATCTAAACCCAATCTTAATCCAATTCCAAATCTAATCCAATTTAATCAACCTCAATCCCAGTCTAATTCAAACCTAATCAATTTCAAAACCAAATCCATTTTAATCAAAATCCAATCCAATCCAAATTGTTTCTTAAATATGATCATTTAATTCAAGTTCTACAGCATTTCAACTGTCAAGTGTTGGTCTCAACCCTTAAGGGAACTCCATCATAGGGATATGAGACCCTAGAATTAAAATAATTAAACCTTATGTTACACTCATAAGGTAAGGATAGAATCTTGGTTCCACAAATCCATAAATCCAAAAGATTTTCCTCGTCTGAATAAATAAATCCATTAAGAAAGAATATTTATATATTTCAATGTAGTATATTATTCTTCAAATATTTGTTTGATTGTTTAGATAGAAGTCTTATGAGATCTATGGTGGCCTTAATAATTTAAAAAATCCCGGCATGATTGGTCAAAGGTTCAAAAGTATTCCTCCCATCACCATTCATCCTTCTGAAGCAGTTTTTATTTTTGGCAGGGACATTGTAAATAATATCAAGCTTGCCAATGAATTCCTTTATGGATTCAAATATTCTAGTCATCCTAAAAGCTTTTACGCCAAAATTGACCTTAAAAAAACACTTGATTGTGTTAATAGAAACGTAATTTATGATAGATTACACGACTGAACTTTCCTCCTCTGGTACATCAATGGATTAAGGCTTGTACCTCTATGTTCCAATTTGTTATTATTATCTCTGGTAGCTCATGGGCTAATTCCCCACATTCTATAGACTTGGGCAAAGATGCCCCTTATCTCCTTACCTTTTCACCATCGCCTTGGAAGCTTTTTCTAGATGAATGGATTTACATTGGTATGCACTAGTGGGGAATATTAGTCATCTTCTTTATGTTGATGACTTAGTTGTTTATGGAAAATTTTCCACTGAAAAGATTACGATGTTGGCTTTGGTGATCATATACTTCTCTAAATATGTCTTGAACACCAAAAGCGTTGTATTGCGATATCCTTGGATTTTAAGAAAAATCCTTACCTTGGGAACACTTGGGCATTACAATTAATTGTGTCAAACCTACCTCTCTTACTTGTAATAGAATTATGCAGTAGATTCAAAATTATCTATGTAGTTGGAAGCAAAAAACTCTATCAGTTGATCGAAGGATTCAACTTCTAAGGCACAACATATGAAATTATTTTTTTATTGGCTCAGATATGACATTATCCCTAAAGTAATTTGGAAAAAAAATAATTATTTAATGAATAATTCTTTTTTAATTTAATAATTCCATTAATCGTATGCATTCAATCGCTTGTAGTACCACCATCATGCCTAAGCATATTGATGGTTTGTGGCTACCTAATCTTGATATTATCAACTCTATGTGCAAAACCAAGGTTAGTTGGAGACTTTATAGCTACCATTTTCTTTTTTACTTGTGCTTTCAAAATTTGGGCTCTCTATGGTTTCAAATGAAGAATAAGCAATCTAATATGTATAATTACCTCAGGAAGCTGATTACAACAATTTAGAGAGGCCTCACACTTCATGTTACAACATATAGTATACTTTATTTCTTATTCAAATTTTAGTTGAAAGACACCTCACCTCATGAATGGTTTGGGCAACAATATTTCATTTGGTTCATTTGTCTAAGGGATGCTTTACTGCTTCACTTTATTAGTGATCACTCATGGAATCTCCCTACTTCTCAAAACACCCTGGCTAGATACATTTCTCTCATCCTCCAAATCTTAATATTGAACTCTCCCGTTGTTTGTTCTTGGATACAAAAAATGTTTATTCTCACAAAAGAACTTATTTATTTATATGATGGACATCCTCTGGTTTCTTGGTATAAAATATATGGTTTAAAGCACACTATCAAGTTTGATGACTTATGTGTGGAAAATTTATGTTGGGGGGCTCAAAATAATGGATTTTTTTTATAAAAAAGCATTATACAGCTCCCATTTTATTGCAACAAAGGAAATTACAAAAGTAGGTAAGGAACCCAAAAACCTAAAACCCTATTAAACTCACATAAGAAAAGAAAAGGGTTCCTTCCCCAAAAAAAGAAAAATACAACACACACACACAACAAAAAGAGAAATAAGAAAAGAAAACAAGAAAGAACAACAACAACCAAAATAAGCATCAAAGAAGATCCATCAAGGTCAGTAACATAAGCTCCTCTAGAATCCACTTACTAATAAAAGTATAATGAAATCTCAAACAAGTCTTAACAGCCCGACGAGCAACCTCATTACCATCCCTTTTAATATGGGACCAAATAATATTCAAATCCTTAGAAAGATCTTTAGTTCTCCTTATTTCAAGAAGAATGCTCCAATGAGTATCTAATTTGAACGTGCAACATCTCAAAAGAATAAGAGAATCAACTTCAAAAATAAGATTAGTCCATCCCAATTTCATGGTAACCAAAAAACAAAAACAACAACATCAACTTCTGTCGTTAAAGCAGAAACAAGAACAACATAAGTAGCAAACCAACAAATAATAGATCCCACAAAGTCATGACAAACACCTCCAACACTAATAGAATCAGTCCTGAAACATCCATCAGTACTAATCCTAATAAAAGGCGCAGAAGGCTTACTCCAAACCACTCGAGAGTTAATATTAGTAGTACGAACAAAAGGTAAATTCATATTATAAAAAAGAGCATTAATTTGAGTGTTGAAATTACTATTAATCCATTTGGAAGACAAACTCTTACTCAGATAGTTAACAATCCTACCCATAGTATTCGACAATTCATCATTATATTTAATATTGTTTCTGGTAATCCAGATAAACCACAGGACAATCGAAGGCACATTGTGCAAAAAAAACATTACCTAGCTTTCTCTAGACATAAAAAATCTCATAGATAGAATTGTAAGTATCAAAGTTCATGTATTAAGAAGCTTAATAGAAATCTGATTCTAGATAACAAGAACAAATTTGTAGTTACAAAACAGATGAATGACTGTCTCCTCTTTCAGTATTAATGGATATTCTTGCCTTAAGAAGCATTTTGGTTTCTTCCCAATATGGTTTCTTTCATTGGTACCAAGAGTGACATTCTCATATATTTTCTAAATATAATTTTTTTCCTTTACCATTTTAAAGCAGATTATTGCTTTTGGCAATTTTTTTCATCAAGGATGCTATTTAATGCAGCTAATGATTTTTGCCAAAACAAGTAGTTGTAAATTTCTAGAAAATTCCTTCTGTCTGCCACTCATATCACTTTACATTTTATATGGTTGGAAAGAAATGCTAGGATCTTCAATAATTCTTTTCAACATAAAGAAAATATTCATTTTAAAAGTCATTTTATTGTCAGGGAGAAAAGTAGATGGAAGTTCAGGGATGATGCTACTCCCATATTAAAGAGTTTTGTATGTTATAATGGGTCCCTTAGGTACTTTACTTCTGTTTCTTGTTATTTCACATCTTTTTTGTTTAGTTTTATGGCATTTTTTCTGCTATTTATTTGTTTAAAAACTGGGGATTGTCTGGTAGATTCAATTTGTGGATTGTCTGCTCTATTTGATGTACTTGGTGCTTCATTTTCCTTATTTTTCTGCTTTGTGGTGGATAGTTTGGAGAGTTCTATTTATCTAAGGAAGGATGTTTCTATGTGATTGGGTGTGGTTAATCTTATCGTAGAGGCACTGTGGTACTACTGCCTTATTTTCTCCATTAAGTTGGTTGTTGGATGTTATTAGCTTTATTTTGATGGGAAAGTTTTTACACTCTTTCACTGTTTATGGGTTTTGTAATCATGCTTGGTCTCTTTTTGCTTAGGGCCAACTCACGTGGCTGCAATTGATCTATTGGTTGGTGTCAGAGTTTATGTCTGTTGTCCATTCTATCACCTCTACTTTTTTTCTCCTTATCCTTTATGATCGGATGCTGGAGCTTTCTATCGAGATATTTCCCTGCATCAAGATACATAAACTACTTTATTTTATTATTGAAAGTGAAACTACTACTGTACTTTTGATCTTTGGGTGTTTGCACTTATGTTCCTAATTCAAACATTATTCAAACACATTTTTTGGAGCAATGATTATTGTCAACTGATGAGGAATGACTCAATCAGTTATTCTATGTTTGAACTTTTGATGTCCACCGTTTTCTAGGAACTTGGTCTCTTACTGTTTCAAGGTCGTGTGTATCATCTCTCAATTATTGCGAACGAAAATCGACTTCATTCTTTCTTTTTGTCTCTATGATACATGGATATTGCTTTGGCACCAAAACAAATTAATTTTTACTGCTACCTTGGTGATTTTTGGTGCTTCAAGATTATCTTTGTGGACCTCATTAGTTTTCATCCACTAAATTTCCTTGGACGGTGCCTCCTCCTATGCTGTCAGGGAAAACGCCTAAGCTCTTATTGTTCTCTGTGTTTATGTTTTACTGTTTTTCCTTTTCTTTCCTTGATTTTCTCAATTGTAATGTATTGAGTCATCTCACTTATGTGATGTTTTATATTTAGTCTTTTATTAATGAAAAATTGAGTGAAAATTCTCCCCCTCTCCCCTAAAAAAAAACAAGTCCTTTGATAATATTATTGACCATTAAATGAAAGAGTTGTAGAGTTCTCCATTTCATTCCAATTGCTACTAAGCAATAATCCACTAAGATAATTGGAAAAGTGTCACATATTCCACTGCTTTCCACCTAGCGTTATCCTCCACGCAAAAAAAGAAAGTAAAAATAACCATAGCTGAGCTAGATTTCTGGCAATCAAATCGCTGCACATATAAAGATCTTTATTCCTGCCACCATGACGAGCACATGAAGCAATGATGCCGCAGGCATCTACAGAAGGAGTGAATTAATTTATGCCACACACCTTACTTTTTGGTTATGGTTTTGTTCCATTCAAAATTTTTCGGTATCCTTCTAATCTAATCACTGGCCTTGATATCAAAGCGGTTATAGATTCCCCACCTTTTCGGAGACGTTTGGAATTACTTTTTATATTTTATTCTTTTATTTTTTTTAATGTATTTTATTTAAATAAATAAATAAATTTGTTTATAATAATAACAAAAATCATAAGCGCTTAAGCTCTTAATTTTGAATTGAATAGATTGAAGCTCATTCGGCCAACGAAGAAGATCAGTATGGGGGGCAGTCCCGGAATGAACGGGCTGAAGACGGCGCAAATGAAGGTGACCATAAAAGACTAATCCTATATATTTCAATATAAAAGAAAAAAAATATTAATTATAATAAAGACTGCTTCTTTAGCCTCACAATTTTCTTTCTCGGCAATTTGAGCTTCGCCACCGTTCACACCTCATTTCGATCATCATCCTCCACATCACTGGGTTGGTTCGGATCAATTCACGTGATCCAGGAGAAGGTCTGGATCGGCGGCGAGTGTCGTGATCCGTCACTGCTATCAGACAGCGAACTTGGATTGGGATGTCAAAACGGCTCAGTTTTTGGGAACAACTCGTGATTGGCTTATTAAATAGCTTGTGTTCGATTCTTTCTCTAAGAGTAAACAAACTTTAAATGAAAAAATTTTTCTTCGATATGCTTTCAGCTCAAAATAATTATATATATATATATATACACACACACACATACATACACATATATATGATATAGGCATGGAGGTAGTTCAGTCTGCTAGGGTTTCGACAATTTCATGACTACATAAGTTTTTCTCCGATTAAGGCCCGTCGAAGCTAGTGAGAGCCTTCCTTTCTTGCTCTTTGCTGGTGCGATTAACATGTTTTTGTTTAGCTTGTTTTGTTTCTTGTGGTTTTCTCCTCTGAGGGGCGGTTTTGGGGGTACAGATGGAATGATCTTTTGCTGAGGCTCTCACGGGAGCTCATAGTTCCAAAATTGGTAATTCCAGACTCTTTCCTCACACCTTTCATGATGCTCTTTGCGTTCGTGGTGAGTATAGTTTTATACGGAAAACTAGTAAAAAAATGGAAAGCTAGCTATGTTTGTTTCTGAGGATAAGTCCAATATTCTTGCTTCTTCTGCTTGTCATGCTCTTGTTGGGAATTTTGTATTTGGACACCCTAAACATGATCTAATTAGAAGGGAATTTGACTCTGTGAAACTCACGGTTTTTTTTTGGAAAATAGGATTGCTAGATGCACGTTCATATTCAGTTATTTAATGATGGGACTATACTCGTTTATTTTCTTGTCGCGTTATTAGAATTGATGATATTTCGATGAAAATACTGAAGTGGACTGTTGATTTCGATCCTAATCAGAACCCCCTACTATTTCTGTTTGGTTGCGCTTTCTAGAGTTAAAATTGTAGTTGTTTAATCATGAAATCTTATTTTCTCTCAGCATGGCTTATGGAAAACCTTTAAAGATGGATGCCCCACTTTTCTTTTGAATAGGCCTTCCGAGACTCGTATACTGGTAGAACGAGATATTATTTTGCTCTTTCTGTGACAAAATTGGGATTGGTTCTGCGCACAAAGTCTATTGACAAAAAATAGAAATTGAAAAACATTCCCCGCATTGCTCACCCTGTTGTATGTTTGGGTACACTGCTACTCATTGTTGCCACTTGCATCCTCACTTAAAAAATGACACTGATCGCCCACCTACTATACTTATACATTCCATTGAGCAAAATGAAGTTAATGGGGTCACAAAACATCCTGATATAATAATTACATATACTCTGGTTGCTAATCCTAGTGATGGCTTAACCACCGGGCATGTGGTTTCTGATAATGTTTAAAATGTTGAACCTACTATTGTTGCTATTCATGAAACTGATATAGAAAACTCAATGCAAGATATATTACAGGTTGTGCTAATCTGCTTAATTCTACTCATAAGGTATTTTCTTTGCCTCATATTATTGAGGATGGAAATGCCCTTGCAAATTCGAAAAATGTGTTGCCTGATGGTGCTATTTCGGCTGCTACTAATGTTCTTGAGAAGGAATGGCAAAATCTAGAAAAAAGAAAAATACAAGAAAAATGAACTTTTGCATCTTAATAGAGAGAATATTATTATGGATGGGAAATATCATTCTGACGGTGAACAGTTCAGCACCCTTCCTAGGTCATCTAGAATGGGTGGCTTAAGAAATCATGATTAACACTATGATATGGAATATTAGAGGAGTGGCAAACCCTTCCTCCCTTAATAGACTTAAACACTTAAGCATGGTCCATGTTCTGTCTATCTTTATTCTTTAAGAGCCTCTTGTATCTCTAAATAAAGAGCGTATCTTGAGAAAATTTAAGCTGTACAATCACTTTTGCAACACAAATAATAAAATTTGGATCTTTTGGAATCATAACATTGATCTAAATATCGTTGATAATGAGGAGCAATTCATTTTGGTTTACTTTAAATTTGACACCTTTTTTTCTTGTGCCACTTTTATCTATGCTAGTTCTGTTCTTCAGGATAAGTACTTGCTTTAACATAAACTTACATTTATGGGAGATAACATGAATGACAACTGATTTGCTGGGGGTGATTTCAACATGATTATGAAACCCTCTGAGTGGAGAGGTGGTAGATGTAATGATCTCACGCTTATCAATCATTTCAATAATAAAATTGCTGAGGCTGGTCTCTTTAATCTTGGGTACATGGGTTACCCTCTTACATGGAGAAGGGGATCCCTTTTTCAATGTCTGGACCGTTTCTTTGGAAATCACAATTTTCTTAACTACTTTCACATCTCTAAAGTGCAACATTTAAATCATGCTGGTTCAGATCGTTAGCCCATTCTGCTTTCTCTTGCCTTTAATATCAAACCTGCTACATATCACTCTAAATTTTTTAATATCTGGACTACTCATGATACCTTTTTGAGTATTATTAAGCAGGTTTGGCATTTTCATGGTGTTGGTAATCCATGGTTTATGCTTTGACAACTACATAAGCAGGTTGCTGCTAAGTTACGCAGGTAGAATTTTCATACCTTTGGTAATGTCCATAGTAAGGTTAAGGAGGCTCAAATGGTTGAGGATACTCTTGAGGCTCAGGTCACTTGTTCTCCTCATCATGAAACTGAGTTGGTTGATGGCTCTACGGGCGACTATGTGATGTGCATTGTAAATATCTTTCAATATTGCAATACACACACAACAACACTAATAGTAAATATGCAGTTCAATCCCAATAAAAATAAATTCAGTATAAAAAAAATTATCTCTTAAAATCTCTAAACTGCCAAACCCCATAATAATAACACAAGTATACGTATTGCTCAAGTAATAAAAGGCTCTAATGGAATCCTAAGTATCGATCTCACAGAGAGTTTCACAGAGAGTTGGAAATAGAGTTAGAAATTCGTATGGATATAACGTCAAATACAATATTCAAACTATAAAACTTAAGTAAGCAAAACAGATCTAAAGTAAATTTAATGTGCGCTAAATGAAATGCAAGTAAAAGAACTAGGTTAACTAAACTAATTGTTAAACTTCAAAAGTAAACTTATAAAGACTAAAGAAAGTTTTGAAATGAAGAGTTCAAATTTAATAAAGCATCATTCCCCTTTACAATGAGTTTATAGAATGTGAAGAAAAAATTGACTCCAGAGTTTGGTCCCTAAATCCGTAGTTAGGTTGAGAGGATACTGGCTGCCACACCCGAGACCACATAGAGCTCTCACTTCTCCCTCGCTTGGGTGCTAACAATCTCGTTTTTGTTTCTAAGCAACTGGACCAAAATTGGGGATTTTAATGTGTCACCTTAAAATCTTCAATTCTGCGCCCATCAAAGTATATTTTTCTATTTATTTGCACGCAACCCCATGGATTACATTCTCACACACAAATTTGAATGTGACTCTTACCTTGTTGTAGAAAGCATAAACTTTTCGGATTGTATGTTTCTCAAAAAATTTTAACCTTTTAATTGGCCAAATCGAAAAGTAAATGAAGATCAAAGTTTGAATCATCATAATTTATTGACAATTAAAACTTTACAAAATAAAACTAATTTTTCACAAAATCATATCTCATTGTAGGGAGAAGGATAAAGAAGAATACTCAAAATTCATGAGAAGAATACGACAAAACACGGATTTCATTTATAAAAATAAATTTACAAAACAAATAAAGAAATAAACACAACTTATCTCACACTCCTTCCCCAGAAAATCCCTAAAAGTTTCATTTAAGCACTGTCTCCCATTACAATCACAATTAATTCTCTCTTAGAAGTGTAATGAAGAACAAATCTCTCACCTTTCCTCTCCTTTTACAACTCTAAAAGAAAATCATCTCTTCTCTTAGAATTGTCTCACACGCCAAAAAACTTTTTTCAATCTCACGCCCCCCCTCCTTTTCTTCTTATTAGGGCTAACCTTATTTCAAAAGGAATTCAAAATTACCTCAAAATTTTCCCCCAAAAGTCACATCTCTTAACACCAAGAGATAAGTCCCTACATTCAAGAGACATATCTCTTCATTAAAGAGCATTTGCAAAGTATCTAGATACATTAAACCACTCCATGGGACGTTTGAAATGTTTGTAACTTCAAAAACTACTAAAAATAGTCACAAACTGCCTTACTACATCTTAACTCGTCTCTGGTGCTTCTGACGGCAGTTCTGACACCCCTAGCATCAGCCTAATGAAGTCTGTGTTGTTCTCTGGATTCTAGCACCAATTTTGGCACTTATGGCACTGCATCTCTATAAAATGACACCTCTTGCACCAGTTTCTGGCGCTTCCCCTGCCAGCTCTCTGGAAAATGGCGCCTCTGGCGCCAAGATAATGAAAATCTCCATTTTGGCTCCAAATTTCTTCCTTTTTGCTACTTTTTCCTCCAAATGCTTAAAATTGATATAACTGCAATAAAAACATGAAAAATACCCTTCTTTAAAGGACAATATCACCAAAATAAGCATAAAATGTATAAATAAAATAGTACATTATTTTGGTGTATCAAAATCCTTCAAACTTAAATGTTACTTATCCTCAAGTGACCCTTTTACTATACAAAAATATGACTTATGGCAGAGATTAACTTATAAACTTCTATAATATATTTTGAATAGTATAACAATATAACTTAAGAAAAACTTCTAACAACTTAGGTTAAAGCTACAAGTATAAGAACACCTAGTAATCAAGTATAAGAGTTTTGAATTCATTTTAAGAAGAATTGTAATTAGTCATATCACAGATACTTAGAGTATCCATATGAAAATGAATTTCATGAAAACTTTATTAGTAAAGATGCTAGTACTCAGATACAATTTTGGAAAATGTAATAAAGCCTTTTTCCTCAAGTTGATTCAAGTGAAACCAATTTTTGATTAGGCATCTCCTCAAGGTTCTCCTCACATATTTTCCTTTTTTTTCTTTTTTTTTCTTTTCTTTAGGATCATCCTTTCTATTTTTTTTATATGTGAGGCTTAATATATCTAGATAGCCTTTAATAACTTTGAACTTCACTATCCTCTTCTTAAAGTCAAAACTTCTTACCTTCCTTCATTTTATAAATTCATATTAGCTTTGAAGATTTTTCATAAAATCTCATTCTTTTCTTCTTACATGAAACTCTAAGATTCTTAATACTTCAAAAATACAATTTTCTTTACTTTAAATAGAAAAACATAGTCTTATTCTTTGATACTAAATATCTTAACTCTATAATTGACCTTCATTATTAAAATTACCTGCTTAAATTTACCATAATATTTTAAAACAAAAATATAGTTATTTAAAGTTAAACTCTAATATCCATGGTCATGTTAAACTAATTTTCAAAGTACAGTTAATTGAGGACAAATAAAAATTTACTTCACTTCTTTTAAAGAAATTTTTCTTTCCCCCAAACTTAAGTTTTTAAGTAATAAGAAAAGTATGTAGTACAAAAAATTTGCAGGTGAAAGAAAATAATAAATGCATAAAAATAAAACTAACATGTAGAGGATTCTGAATAAGAAATTTGGCTCTGATATTTTTCAAGTGCTAACTTAAAAAGTACAGGGTTTAAAACATTAAATGACATAATATATCAAAGGATTTGCTAAGAAAACATAAATTAAGGACATAAACAGTAAACTAAAGCAACTAAAAATGCTAAAAAATAAAAATCTACAATTTACTGTTACATATACCAGTTCAATAGATCAAAAAACCAAACACATAAATTGTTCAAATTCAGACTATTAACAAGAAAACATAAAAACAAACAGAACATAAGAACCAAAAAACATAAAAACAAACAAAACCAAAATAAATTTCACTCTTCATCATCCTCTTCTTTCTCTTCCACCTCTTCTTCTTCTTCTTCTTGTACATAAGGAGTGAAGCTGGGGCATGTAGGAACTCTATAGTAGGGTCACCTCTCAAAAATCTAATCATCACCTCTTCATATGAAATGTCGTGCTGGACTCTTTTATGATTATATTCATCATTATTGGCATTTCTGGCTTCTATGCTACCTATTTTGTTTTGCATTGCTATAAGATCTGATTCTTGAATCTTTAATTGTTCTCTAATATTTTCCAGTGAAATAGAACTGGAAGTAGATGATCTTGCAATTGATGTGGAGGGTCTATCACTACTTCCACTACTAGATCCAGCTAATGATTCAAATTTATGCACATTAGGTTTTCCAATGGGTTTCAGTGGTTGCAACATTTCTTCATTTCTACTGAATTCTACTCCCGATTGTTCACATAAAGTGATAATCCGGGTAGGATATCCTAAACCACTAGCTGTCCCACTTCTAGCCATGCTCTGAGCATTTTGCACAATAAGAGCACCAATATCAACTGCTTTCATTTGTTGAATGCTAAAATTCAACACTGCTCTTTCCTTAGTTACTTCGCTCAGGTGATTAGTTGGGTGTCGCTCAGGTGATTAGTTGGAAGCAACTTTGTAGAGATGAAGTAATGCCATGTCTTAGATTGAACATTTAACATGGAAGTGGAATGAAAGTGGAGAAATTGAGTTTGTGATTATTCCCAAGTTTTCATTCTCCTCTTCCATCAGTGAGATAGACAATTACTTCATCAAGTGATGAATCAGTCATCACAAATACAACGTACTCACAATGAAATTCATTTCTCAGTCCATTAAGTGCATTGATTCTTTTTCGAGTAAATTTAACTTGCTTACCTCAAACATAAATGTGGTCGTCTATGGTCACTCGAAGATTGGCATAGAATTTTCAAATCACAGGAACAATGAATGCTGCGGTGAAGTAGCATAAAGTTTCCCACTTCCAAGCAATAATCAACCTTTCAATCCCTCCTCTCAGATTTGAAAATGCTTGCTCCTAAATCAACATCCTCGAGCTCATTTGAGTTTTATATTTATGTTGAGCTATAAAATTAATAAATCTCCTTGCATCAAAATCTCCCGTAGGCATTCCTCTCTTTACTCTTGGAGCCTTGGATTTATATATAAATTAAAAAAAATCTAAATAAATTCACAATATCATAAATAAAACTCCAAAAGTAGGAATATTTGGTAAGAAGCTTTTCAAGATGGGTTCCCTTTAAACTTCCTCAAAAGCTCTAAAATTTTTGGATTTCCAAAATATAGGGTAAATCCGTGGTGAAAATAAAAAATTTCTAAGTTAAAGTGAAACTCTTACCAAGAGAAGATAAAATCTAAGGCTTTTAAGCTTTAAAATATCCTTAAATCCACCAAATATCAAGCCTTAGGTTGAGTTTGGCCTTAGTTTAGAGGTAGGAGATGACCCAAGCAGCAAAAATGGAGTTTTACGTGGGTATTTTATAGTTTTAAGTGAATTTGGGCATTTTTGGGAAACTGGAGCCTCAAGTGCGAACACAAAAAAAATTTCAGATTTTGATTTTCCTCAAAAATTTGTTGCGTACCACACCACGTCATCCTTTAGTTAACATAATTAAGCACTTATAATGATAATTAAAAAATTCTCAAACGCATAATTTTCAAATAACACAAAACACACATTTATATATAAAATCTGAATGATTACAAACTAACAATTTTCAAGCCAACAATTTTCAAGCCAACACATCTAAGCCAACACATCTAATTCAACGTTGAAATGAAGCCAACAAACTAACGTTGAAGCTTAAACATTAAATTTTTACCAAACAACACATATAAGGTTTTGCAATAAAAAAAAATTAAGTCCAATACAAACACATAACATATAAAAGCAATTATAACTATGACTTTTGTACTAAAACAAGTTCGAACATCCTCTTCACTTTCATCTTCTTGAATGTTTTCCATGGATTGGTAGTGCCCGTATAAGCTGTAAAAAGGTTAATGAGGAAATTCGTCCGTCGAATGTTTTTCAGGCCAAGCATTTTTCTTAAACATGCACACCAAACCTTCTTCAATACATCCAGTGTGGTCAAAGTGTTCCTTCATCCTCCAATCTAGGTGGTCAAGCATTTTAGAAGTATTTTCAATAGAATGCAAAAGATTCTGTTCTTCTTTTTCCAACTTTTTAATCCTTTTCAAAAGTGCATTCGACCTAAATTAAGGCTGAATAGATGATGAATTTTGAGATGATTGATCCATCAATATATTCATATCATTCTCCTCCCCAATTCATAGGCAGTTGCAATAAGTTTCTGGGTCCATATTCTTCCAAGGGAAAAAAACTTTTCCCAACTTTCATAAGACACTTACGACTGGCTGCACAACAAGAATATGGTAGATGGATGTCCCAGTCTAGAAGTCATTCCATTTATTATTAAACCTAAAACAAACTTTAATATTAAAGCACCAACATCAACAGGTCTTCCAGTTTGAATAAAATAATTCAAAATCACACTTTTCTTCGACCCTTTACTGATTTTCATAGTGGGAAGTAGTTTTGATATAATAATGAAATGTCTCACCTTCGATGCAGGATTCAATAATAATGAAGACAAACTTAAATGTCTACTATCTCTGGTCTCCCAATTTGCATCTTCATGAATAAGGTATCGATAAAGTTCATTCATGTTGTCTCTCGTAGAGGCAAAATTTGCATAGTAACAAATAGGAATGTGTTCAATCATAAAAATATCATTTATTCTTGAAGGAGTGAATTGTACCCACCTACCTCAAACATAGACAACTCCTTGGTTAATTCCATAAATATTAGCATAACTCCTTCACCACTGGAACTACTACCACGATAGTGGTATAGAAAAGTACTTCCCAATGTCTCTGTACAATAATCTCTACCACTCAAGTATTCAGTGTGTTGAATTCTCAATTTATAAAGCCTCACTCCTTAGTTAGTTTCTTTTTCACAAGAACTTTACAAAAGAAAGTAGCTATGCACCTTAGAAGGTGGAATTGGGAGAGGTTTGGGAATGTTAATGAGAATCTTGTAGCTGCCCAAGAGAAGGTTTACAGATTAGAAGAAGGTTTCTAATTGGGAATGAATACTAAAGCTGAGGTACACCAAGAAAATGAGAAGCTTCTTTCTCAAATTAGCTATCAGGAGAGTTTCCTTAAGCCAAAAGCAGCAATTTCTAAGTTCACTGAAGGAGATAGAAATACAAGGTTTTACCATGCATGTATTAACTACAGGAGGAAATGCAATATGATCCTCTCTATAACTAACTCTAATGGTCAAAATCTCATCACTGATGAAGAAATTGCTCAAGATGTTGTTCAATACTTCCAAAATCTCTTCAACAACAGGAACACTGATAGAACTCCCATTGAACAACTTTTTCTCTGATTGTCAAGATTATGTGCAAGGACTAAATATGACCAACATCCCTTTGGAGGAAGGGATTAAAAATGCTTTAGATTCAATTGATGGGCAGAAGGCTGCTAGGCCTGACGAGTTCACATCCACCTTCTATAAAGCCACTTGGGCTTAGACCAACCATGATATCATACAACCTGTTCAAAATTTCTTCATTGGGGTGGACCCTCCTAGGTATTTCAATGCTTCCACTATCACTTTGATACCAAAAAATCAGACTAGGAAAAGTTGGGGTGACTTCAGGCCCATCAACTTATCTAATGTGATCTCCAAAATAATCAACAAGATTATTGTATTCAGGCTCCAACCACATCTCTAAAATCTCATATGTGATAATCATGTTTCATTTGTCAAAGGTAGAAATATTTCAGACAATATTTTGTTGGCCCAGGAAATTTTGTTGGATCTGGACAGGAAATGCAGAGGGGGGAATGCCATTTTCAAGCTTGATATAAGGAAGGCTTATGATACAATTAGTTGGAAATTCATTCTGGAAACTTTATTTACTAGGGGCTTTAATGTGGATTTCATTAATCTGATTGAAAGATGGTTGAATTACAATGCTCCTTTAGTTCTGATTAATGGTAAATATCATGGTTTCTTCACTACTTTCAGTGGAATTAAACAAGGAGACCCCATTTCTCTTACTATATTTATTTTAGCATTGGACTACTTCTCAAGATTACTAAATAAGATATTTGCTGCTTCACCCACTTTGACTTATCAACACAGATCTAATATCAACATAAGCCACTTGGCTTATGCTGATGATATTATAATCTTCTCCAATGCATCCAAAAATGCTGTCAGGACACTGCATAAAGGAATTAAGCACTTTCAGCAAGCTTCAGGTATGGATCTAAACCAACAGAAATGCCAAGTTCTTATAAGTTCTAACTCTAATTCATCGATCAAACATTGGATTTCTAAATATACTAGATTTAAGATTGCTTCTCTTCCTATTAAGTATCTTGGTGTTCAATTAATCAAAGGAAGATCTATGCAAACTCAATTCCATGATGTGATTGACCAAATCAAGGCCTAGTTTAATTGTTGGACTAATTCCTTTTTATCAAATGGAGGGAGGATTACTCTTTTGAGGAGCATTCTGACTATTATGCCTGCCTATGTCCTTCATATGTTTACTATGTAGAAAGGTACACAAGTGCTAATTGGCAGAATTTTCAACAAATTCCTATGAACTGGACAGAAAAAACAGTGCCACTAGCTTCCTTTTCAGAAGGTGTGCAAACCCTTGCAGGCTGGAGGTCTGGGCCTTAAAGATTTTCAACATCTAAGCTTTATCAACCTTTGCAAGTTATGGATCAAATTTATGGCCCAAAATAGTCTTTGGTCCATATATATGATGGGGAAGTACTGCAAGTTTGTGCATCCTACTCTTGTAACTAGGAAATTGGGAGATTCTAGGATGTGGTCCAAGTTGCTGAGTATCAGAGCCCAGGAAGAAGTGCTGTTCATTTGGGAGTTGGGAGAGGGGCAAATCAACTTTTGGTTGGATCAATGGGTGTACAATGGGGAGAAGCTTGACTGCACTATTTCCAACCCCAATTAACATAGTAAACTTAAAGATTATTGGTCATAGGAACAGTAGAACTGCAGGAAGCTTAATACTGTTCTATCTAGTGAGCAAGCAAGTTTGTTAAAGGACACTCTCTTCTCATCTAATCAGAAAGATAAATTAATTACTAAACAAGCCACCTCACAAAAATTGGCTGCGTACATTTATTAAAAATTCTTCCACTGGAATCAGTTGGCTTGGGGCAAAGTCATTTAGGGAAAAATACTATCACCCTCTATATCATTTTTCTGTTGGAGACTCTAGAATTCTTTGCTTCCCATTGATGATATCTTAAAGATGAAGGGATTAAGAGGTCCTTCCATCTTTCATCTGTGTAATACTTATGAGGAATCCTAAGAACATCTATTTTTTATTTGTGGCATCTCTCAGAGAATCTGAACAGGCCTACTTGAGCATATCAGAATTGGTACTTTTAATTTGAGTTGGTTTAAATTTACTAGCTGTTGGGAGTATTGGAATAATGTCAATCTATTGGTGATTCCCCATCTTGTATAAGGATGTGCAGAAATCTAGTGAAGTTTGAGGATCATTTTTCTAGTGCAACTTTTGTGATTTTCAATTGCACCTCTTATATTCAGAAGTTGATTCAACATCATCATTTCCGTAATGTTTTTAAGAATTGGATGCCTAGAATGAATAACCATCATAGTTTTAGGTCCAACTAAATTTTTTGGAACCCTCCTAAGCATGGCTGGTTGAAGGTAAATACATATGGTAGTTTTTTCAGGGGTGATGCAGCTGTTGGGAGTGTCTTTAGGAACTCCCAGGGGAAATCTTTACTTTATTTCCCAGCTCCTACTATGGCTTTTGATGATTTAGAGGCAGAGTTCAGAGCAATTTATTGAGCTATCAGAATTGCTCATCACTGTCATATGGGCCATTTGATTGTTGAATCTGATTCAAGTGTATGCATCAAAATTTTGCTCAATGAAAAGGCCCCTCCATGGAATTTAATCAGATGGAATAATCAAATGAAGAATCTTACAAACTGTTGTAGGGTCAAATTTAAACACATATCTAGAGAGGGTAACTGCTCTGCCCATTTCCTGGCTTCCTTGGGAAGGAATACAGTGCTGATTTTTGTTGGGAATGCTGCTTCTTCACAATTGTCTTTTTTGCTTAATGGAGACAATTTGGCTCTCCCATACTTTCCTGCAATGTAATTGGTTTGTATATATATATATATATATAT
>NW_018165784.1:69941-75314 GCF_001263595.1 Phalaenopsis equestris | reverse complement strand
ATATATATATATACATATATATATATATATAAGAAAGCTTCTATTGCATTAAAGATTCAGATACAATTCTTAAATGTGGGACCTCCAATAGGTCTTCCTCTAGAAGAAAAAGGTAGAGGAGGGGGAGGGGAAGAAGACACTTCTGCAATAGCAGTAGAAAGGCTTAGTCTAGTTAGCCAATTTGTAGGGCTATTTCCTTCTCTATATATGAAAGAGGTTTGAACCATGAGTGAGGATTTAATGAAATTGATCTTCTGTAGCCATTGAGAATGTTTTCAGGAAGAGGGTTCAACAACATTTAATAGAAGTAGAAGACTTGAAGAGTCCACCTCCACCCACAGGTGACTCCAATTAGCCATGCTGGCCAGTCTAATAGCTCAATACACTGCAATAATTTCAGCCTCTAGAGCATCTTCAGCCATAGTGGGTGCATGGAAGAAAAGAATGCACTGGCCTTCTTGGTTCTTGAACACTCCTCCCACCCTAGAGCCAAGGTCAGAGAAGCTGCCATCTGTATTCACCTTAACAAAAGGATGACAAGATGGTTTCTACAACACTTTGATGATTTTGGGCAAGGTGGTCGGTTCATCCAATTTTACTATACATATCATAGGGAACTTCTTATGTTTAATGTGATTTAATAGGCAGAATATGCAGTTCCTTACCACTTGGTTAGTTGTAGGTTATCTCTTCTCAAATTTAGCTTAGTTTCTTGCCATCCAGATAAACTTGGAGACAATGAAAGGAATAGGGCCAGCCTTGGCATTAGTCCAGCTTTTCCGGCAAGAGTATAGATGATACCATTGTAATTGCAGTGTGTTCACAAGAATCAAATTGGTGAGCTCTCTCCAAACCTCTTGGGAGAAACATCATTGAAAGAACAAGTGTGAAATGCATTCTTCAGCAGTGAGACAGAGCTAGCATCTAGATGGACCTCTCAGACCCTTCATCTTAATAATGTCATCATTTGGTATCTGTTTTTGGAAGATTTTCTGACAACAAAAAGACATGGATGGGGATACAAATTTGCTCCAAATGGCCTCCCCTCAATTCACTGTAGGCCAGCTATTTAGTTTGGAGTAAATGTATTTGGTGATGCTCTGATTTGAAAAGGCTTGCCACACAATTTTATCATTTTTGGTCCTATCAAAATGCATTGTAGAGATATTCAGTGCAGATGGAACCTCAAACAGAGAATTTAGGATAGGCATGGACCAATGATCCCCTTCCTAGCAATCAGGCACCCTAAGGTTGGGGTTAATATTCGTATTATTAGCTTGCAGAATCTCCTTTGGACACCAGCAATCCAGCTAAAAATGTACCTATCCTTTACCAAGATCCCATAGGAAAAGATCTTCAGCCATGCGTTTGACTTTCAGCATCTGGATCCAAATCCTGGAATCACCCATTTTCCTTTTTATTAGATTTGGATGGTTCTCTCTACAGTAATTCCCCATCTTGAATTTGGCCCATAGTGAATCTTGTTACCTGAATTTAGTCCAGATCTTATAGAGATTAACTTTTTGTAGTTGTTGCAAACCTTTGAAGCCAATACCCCCAACAATAGTGGGTTTGGAAATCTTTTACCAACTGGCCCAGTGAATTTGTTGTCTTTGCCCAGACCACAAGAACCTATTGAATAGCCTTTCCCTCTGTAGTTGAGTGCTCTTCTTCATGGTGGTGATTTGTAGGATGTAAGATGGAAAGTGGTGAGCATGCTCTTGAGTAAGGTAATTCTGCTTCCACTAGAAAGAAAGGAGTGGGTCCATCTTGATAATTGATCAACTAGTTTCTCTAGAACCTCTTCAATTTGAATCTATTTTGTTCTTCCTTTGATGAGTAGAACCCCCAAGTATTTAAGTAGAATCACTGCTTCAAAAAATTTGGTATAGTCAAGGATCCAGTTTTTATTGTTAGGGGAGATTTTCCTACATAAAATCAAATTACATTTGCCAGTATTGAACAACATTCCAAAATGTTGTTGGAATAATTTTAGACACTTTAAGACTTTTTTCACTGCATTTTTATTAGCTATAGAGAAAACCATTATGTCATCAACATAAACCAAGTGTGATATATCAAGATTGGATTTGTGGTGATACCTGGAATAGGAAGTGGAGAACAGGCATCTGTCAAGCATTCTGTATAGGTAGAATAAAGCCAATATGATGATGGTGGCGGAAAGAGGATTCCCTTACTGTATTCCTCTTGTGGCAGTAAAATGGCCCCAAGATTGGCCATTAATAAGAATTGAATGAGCATTGTGAGTGAGTCATATGAAAATTAGATCACAGAAATCTATTTTGAATCCCTTGGCAGTTAGGATTTCTAATAAGAAATCCCAGCATATAGTGTCATATGCTTTCATGATATCCAACTTGTATATCAGGTTGCCTCCTCTACAAGTCTTCTCTAAGTCTAGTAGAAGTTCTTGAGCCAAAAGAACATTGTCTGCAATGGATCTGCCCTTGACAAAAGCTGTCTAGTTGGGGCTGATGAGCTTCTCAAGATGTGGTTGGAGTGTCAACACTATTTTTGGTTGTTGGAGTTGCTCGTAAGAAGCTGTCGGTCACCGAAATTGAAATCCCGTCGCCCGCTTTGGAAGGACATTTTAATATATATATATAGTTTTAAAAAAATATGAAATCATTATGACCCCATATTTTTTCATAGTTTAAATGAAAGAGCGCTGTACCTCAAATCCTGTATCTATCACAAAGGATAAACACAAAACTTGAGGATGAGACTTGATCAAATAAACTAAGGAATATATGACATCTGTTTTGCCTACGAAACATTTGTATTTGTCGACAAGTTCCCCTATTTAATATAAAGAATTAAATAGGATTTATATTAAGCTGGGTTCGGACATGCTTCATATAAGGGCAAGCCCCTATAGTTAATTACATCTTAAATGAAAAAAGTCACCTAAGAAGACTCTCCATAAAAATCAGGAAATATTATCTTCAAGGAGTTTCAAAGGGTAGGACTTTTCAATTAGATCAGACAAAGAGCTGTGAAAAGGGATCGGTTCAAATTTGGAACATTTTGTTGTAGAGTCCAAAGGAGGAAGAACTAGGGGATATCATAGATCCAAAGGAGAACCTCGGTGACTTCTCAAGCTATCCTAATGTTTAGCTTCTATTTTGAGGAGAAATATTTAAGTGTTTCATTCTGCCAATTTTATTAGTTAGGACTTACATTCGTGTGAAACGATCACACAAATAGCCTGGAAGATATGAGGATTTAGGTCGTGACAAATGACAACCTTGGAATCCTAAGAATTGTATAGCAGGGCTATACAAAGGCCTAAAAATAAGATGAGGATTTAGGTTGCATAAGCAAGCAACCTCAAAGTCCTATGGCTTTATTGTTTAAGTCTAAGGAAGGAAGACTGGTATAGCTAGGGAAGACAGGTTTTGTTGTTGAGGATGGTCGATCTACCCACCATGCTAGCTCCAAGCTCCTTGCCGAGACGAGTTTTAGTTTTCTAATGTGTCAAGTTATGATGTGAAATCAGGTGGCCCTATGGTTGAAGTTCTTTAAATTTTTATAGGGGCATGTTATAGTTAATCAGAGAGACACCGGTTAGGATCCTACGACTCCCTCATTCCGACACCACTATTTTCTATAGGAGTCACTTAGTCGAAATGAACTTACTAAACTCAACTTAATGAGTTCCATAATTTCATTTAGACCATGGAAAGCCTCGTTAGCAACCGTAGGTTACCTCCTCCGAAGAATTCCCGATCATCCGATAGAGATGTCTTAATTTAGTTGCGATTGTAGTTTTGTGTGATGTTTGTGATTAAATTTTGAGTTGTCTTATATTTTGAATGTTGTGGGGGTGAATTTTATCTTGGTTGAATTTAGTTTTGGTTTTGGTTATGTGGCTATCCTGATAGTTTTAGTTTTCAGGGTGACATCGTTGTTTAGCATGCAATTTGAGGTATAAAAGTACAGTATGAAAGTACAAGAAAGACAATGCTAAAAACTGTAAAAGCATACCTGACGAATCTTCTCGTTCCACCACCTGAAACTAAAAATCCATGTGAAGGCAGTTTATATGAAACGGGGAGGTAAAATTTTGATGACCTATCTAACCCTAGGTCATATTTTGGTGGGTCCTTATGAGTTTAATTAAGGATGATGTTGCTAAGCAAAATATATTAAGTTTAGTAGATTTCCGAGGTATCCAACAGATCTAGAGAAAGAAGCAGGTCTGTGCTACTCTCTCGCTGCCTGGTGTAAAATCCTGAGTTCTTTTAAACCTATTATGTTGCTTAATAATTCATCATGTAAATACCCTTAGTGCTCAGTGAGCATTGATGTCTCAATTATCCCGAAGAATAGGGTAATTATCATATGTAATTTAATTTTGAAATTTATGTAGGTGAAGACCCTTAAGGGGACAAGCTAGTGTTATTGGACCACTTAACCAAATTTTGGTCCTAATTAGGCTTGTAGTGATTGAAAGGCGTTCTTATTTTCAATGATGTTTATTTTTCTAATCCTTATTTAAATGAAACTTGAATTAGCCTAAGTCACTACTAAGCCCTTAAGACCTAGGTGAGTGTCTTAGTTAATCTTAAAAAGGTTAAGCTTTAGGTGGTCATGATTCATGATTTGAATTTTATTTGAAAATAAAAATAGCAGTATTAAATTGTTTAATTATTGACTTCAAAATTCATACCCCTAAGTCTTGGGTTCATTTATTTTAATAAACTTCCAAATTTTAATAATTTTGAAATTTATTAACTAATCTTTTTAATTAAGAAAGTGAGGTTGGTTTCTACCAATTAACCCCTTTTGTTTCAAACATCCAAATAAATTGATTAAGATCAGAGGTTGCCCATTTTCCTCCTTGAATTAAGCCTAAATACTAATTAAGGCTAAATTTCCAAAATTACACATTTGCCCTTAAGGCTCTAACACTTCATAATTTGTCAAATTCAATTCAAATGACTTTAAAATTTTTATTCTACCTCATTCATAGGTCAATTAAGACATTAGAGGAAAAAAATGTGATTTTTGAAAATTTAATTTAATTTATATAATTATTTTCATGCAAAAATAGGATTTTTTAAAGAAAATTCCTAACTTGACCAAGGTAAATGCTAGTCCCTTGAAAATTTACTGGAGGTAGATCATTAACAAGAGAAGCCTTTGGACCAAATTTCATGATTTTTTTAATTTTATTTGAATTTTAGGAATTATTTTAAGGTCTGGACATTTATTAAATATAAAATATTTTAAATGGGGAAAATTAAGTTTTATATTTTTGAAAAATCTTCCTAAGGTCAGAGAACTCAAAGGAGGAAATTTTATATTTTGTTTGAGTTTTATTTGATTTTTTGGAGTTATTCTTAGTGA
>NW_018165784.1:24979-69524 GCF_001263595.1 Phalaenopsis equestris | reverse complement strand
TGGCTATCCTGATAGTTTTAGTTTTCATGCAGGGTGACATCGTTATTTAGCATGCAAATTTGCAGGTATAAAAGTACAGTATGAAAGTATAAGAAAGACAACGTTGAAAACTGTAAAAGCATACATGGCGAGTCTTCTCTTTCCACCACCTGAAACTCAAAAGGCATGTTAATGCAGTTTATATGAAAGGGGGAAGTAAAATATTGACGACCTACCTAATCCTAGGTCATATCTTGGTGAGTCCCTATGAGTTTAATTAAGGATGATTTTGTCAAGCAAAACATATTAAGTTTAGTAGATCTCCAAGGTATCCAACAGATCTAGAGAAAGAAACAAGTTTGTGCTACTCTCTCGCTGCTTGGTTGAAAATCTCGTGCTCATTTAAACTTATTATATTTTTTAGTAATTCATTATATAAACACCCTAATGCTCAATGAACATTGATGAATCAATTATCCCTAAAATTAAGGTAATTATCATTTGAAATTTAATTTTGAATATTATGTGGGTGAAGACCCTTAAAGAGGCAAGTTAGTGTTATTGGAACACTTGGCCAAATTTTGGTCCTAATTGGGCTTGTAGTGTTTGGAAGATGTTTTAATTTTAATTGTGTTTGTTTTTTCTCTTTTAGTCAGTCTTGATTTAACTTAGATTACTACTATGCCCTTAAGACCTAGGTGAGTGTCTTAATTAGTTTTGAAAATGTTAAGCTTTAGGTGGTCATGATTCATTATTTTAATTTCATTTGAAATCAAATAGGGGTATTAAATTGATTAATTTTTGACCTCAAAGATCATACCCCTAAGTCCTAGGTTCATTTTATTTTAATAAACTTCCAAATTTTAATAATTTAGAAATTTATTAAGCTATCTTTTAATTAATAAAGTGAGGTTAGTTTCTATCAATTAACCCCTTGTGTTTCAAACATCCAAATTAAGATCATAGGTTGCCCATTTCCCTCCATGAATTAAGCCTACATGTTAATTAAGGCTAAATTTCTAAAAGTAGACTTTTGCCCCTAATTTACCCTTAAGGCTCTAACACTTCATAATCTATTAAATTTAATCAAAATGACTTTGAAATTTTTATTCTACCTCATTCATGGGTCAATTAAGACATCAGAGGAGAAAATGTGATTTTTCAAAATTTAATTTAATTTATATAATTATTTTCATGCAAAAATAGGATTCTTCAAAGAAAATAACTTGACCAAGGTAAATGCTAGTCCCTTGAAAATTTACTGGAGGTAGATCATTAACAAGAGAAGCCTTTGGACCAAATTTCATGATTTTTTTAATTTTATTTGAATTTTAGGAATTATTTTAAGGTCTCTATTTTAAGTTCTGCGACATTTATTAAATATAAAATATTTTAAATGGGGAAAATTAAGTATTGTATTTCTTAAAAATCTTCTTGAGGTTAAAGAACCTAGAGGAGAAAATTTATATTTTTCTGAGTTTTATCTGATTTATTGGATTTATTTTAGTGAAAATCCATGTTAGTCTTTAAAAATTATTTTTAAGTTTTAAAATTCAGTATCATTATTTAGAAAATCAGGAAAAATACTCTAATTGTTCCTAAGTGCTTGAGAAGCAACTTAGAACATTTTTATGAATTTTATTATTTTGTGATTTTTAATTATTTAAATATTTAAAAATAGGCTAAAAATCAAGTTTTTATTTTAAGCTCCATTTTATCTTTAGAAAATACCCCTAATCACAGAGAACTCAAAAAATAAGTTTTATGAATTTTTGAGTTATATTTTGATTTCTTAAAAATTTTTTAAGTGCTAAAATGATATTTAGCTTAAAAAAAATCAACTTAAGTTACCAAATGAACTCAAAATGCTTTGAAATTTTAATGTTGAGTTCTTTAGATCCTAAACAAAAGTGGAGATCAGTTCTATGGATCCTAAATATTAGTAGAGATTAAAAATCAAGTCATTTTGTTGATTGTATTTTTCAAAATTAATTATCTTAGTGATTTAGGGTTTGTAAAGATTAGGTGTATTTTGAATGATTTGATTCATGGAAATTTTTTTTAAAGGCTCTGTGGTCATCATAAACCTTCCAAAATTTTCTTGAAATTTTCTAAGCAACATGCTAATTTCCATGATTATCTTAAGAAAATAATGTACATAAACTTGAAAAATATGATTCTCTGCTAGGGACCTCCTCCGACTTTGGAAAAATCAGGGAATGTTCCCTAAGACAGAGGCAACAACATCTTAAAATTTCAAGCCATGGTGATATCACTATATGCATGGAGAATCAAAACATCCAAATCAGTATTTAATTAATTAAAAATAAAGTGTGCATCACATGGACTTAAAATTATTTTCACAATGTTCTCCTTTGTTTGCTGAGCAATAGGGTATTTTTATTTTATTTTTGTGATTTTTTTACACCAAGATATGAATTTTTAAACCTAGGGATCATTTTCTGATTTTTTTAAATCCCTATTCATCTGTTTAAACGCACAGCGCCACATCAAACTACAACGGCTCCAAAGCTCCACGTGGCACGCTCTCATTTGATGCCGCCGTCCACCTCAACGCTGACTCGACCCGCAGTTTATGTTCCGAAGCGCTGTCCGGCTTGATCACGAGCGTCCATCAGATACACGCGCGATCGAACGACTCCCCGTTATCGTCCCCGATAGCCTAGCCCGAGAATCATCCATATTCTAGCCTTAAGATCTCTCTCAACCAAATTGGATGAATTTTTTTTGAAAACATTGGTCTAGACTAAAGGAACGCATCCATAAGGTTATGATGCCATCAATTTAACTCTAAGCAAATCGATAATCAAAAGAGTCTCGGGAGGGGGAGAGATTCCATACCTTTGCTTTGAGAAGTGAAGCTTTGATTAGAGAGAATTGCCACATTTGTTATGATCCAAAGAGGCTAGGGATTGAGTATCTGGTCTTGGTGTAAGGCCTAGGTATGATTTCGACACGGCCGGATTTGGGTGTTGGTCTAGAGCAATGGTAGAGGCTCTGTGAGAGGGGAATTTGATGGGGCTTAAGCTTCTTTCACTATTGTGAAGGTGTGGGTGAAGTTAATTTGAGAAGTGAAGGTGTGGGTGAATTTAATTTGAGTTTGGTGGACTGTGGAGGTGTATTGGGCTCTGCCTTGATTTCCGGCAAGATTTTGAGCTCAAAATTGAACTCCAGAAGTGGAAATTGGTGAGGGAAAGTAGTTGAACTGCACTGAGGGGATCTTAGAGTGGATCTAAGGGAAGCTATGTGGTCACTTTGGAGAGGTCTCTCTAAGAAATTTTCATCACCACCTCCCATGGCCGTGGGAGGTGATTTTTATGAAAATGGCTAAGGGGTGGCTGTCATGGCCAATTAGGGGGTGCATTGTGCTGCTTAGGTGGAGGGAAGAGGAGCTCTACAATTTAATTTGGCTGAGCTGGCCTCTAGGTTTGATTTGGGTGAAGTTTCATGGGGGTGGCTCTCGGTTTTGAGCTTCTCCAGTGACTAGGCCGGCCGGCCATGGCAGGGAGAGGTGGCTAAGTTCTCAGGGCATCCAGGGGAATCTATCAAAGCAATTTAATGCAATGGGGTTTAGTTTTGGTAAGGGTCTCTTAAGCATGTGTATTTTTGGAAATAAGATCCCTTAATTTGTGGGACTTTTGGTCCATGGCTCATCTAGCTTGGGTTAGATGGGCTTTTGCTCAGTCTTAGGGTCTAACCAATGGCTGAGGTGGAGTTAATTTGTTTGCTTTAAGGTGGTTTGGTCATGTTTAATGCATGGGTTCAATGTGGGTTGAAGTGATCAAAGCTTGGGTTTGGGCTAAGTTAGCCATGTAAATTGACCCTATTGATTGATCAAAATTGTGTGGATGATTGTTATAAAGATTTTTGGTGAAGGGTTGAAGTGATTTTGAGTTCAATTGGTAGGCTAGGCATGGGTATAGGTTGGGCTAGCCTTGGGCTAAGTCCAAATTTAATGGTTCAAATGATCAAGGGAGATGTTTCAAAGATTTTTAATGAAGGGCTGAAGTGGAAACTTTGGGGTTAAGGCCCTCAATTTGGTGAGATTTTGAGACATGGTCAATTTGGAATAAATTTGGGTTTTTTGGACTTAAGTTGAAATAAAATGAAATTGAGGCCTCACCAAGGCCAATTGAAGGTCAAGTTTGATGTATGGTGACGTCATGAAGGTTTTTAAACACAAATTATGGCCAATTGAGTGGGCTATGGGTTCAATTTGGTGGAACCAAGCATGGGGCCAAAATTGGGGTTTTGATCTAAATCAAAATTGAGTTCAAATGATGGACTAATTGAGCTTGTATTTGGTCTAGATTGGTCACATCAAGAGTGTGCTTGAGTTTAGAATTGAAATTGGGGTAAATTGATACCAATTTGATAGACATTTAGAGTGATTTGGGGAAAATGTGGGCCATTAAAGATCAATTTGGGGGTTTTGATCAAAGAGGGTTAAATTGGCCAAATTGGGTCATGTGCTAGTTGAGAAAAATGAAATTAAGATTATTTGGGAGGTTTTGGGATTTTTTGGATTTTTTTTGAAATTTTTGGAATTTTGGGGTAAGGAGGGGTATTTTGGTAATTTAGCCAATTTTGGTGATTTTGGGTAGTTTGGGCGTTTTCAAGGTGTTTGAAATGATTTTTGAACCAAGTTGGGCATTTTGGGTAGATTTTGGAAATTTTGGCCAAATTTGGGCTTTCAAAGGTATCTAGGTAATTTGGGGGAATTTTAGGGGCAAAAAGCTAGGTTGGGTGTCTTGGTAGAGTTGGAGTGCCAACCACCATCAATAAGTCATGGACCAATGGAAACCCCATTTTAGTGGGTTTAGGAGACCACCTACATGAGTCTCCCAAAAGTATCAAGGGACCAGAATCTAGCAATTTTGGGTTTAAGGTAGTGAGTGATTGTGAGTGTAAGTATGTACCTTAAGCCCTAGACCAACACCTAGGGTCAACCCTAAGGTCTAGCAGTCCTAAGGGCAACTTACCTTGAGTTCCTCCATAGTGACCCCACACCTACTAAGTGCTAGAGGTTATGACCAATATATGGAACTTCAAGTTGAGTAAAAAGGAGTGTAGAATTTCTAATGGTGAGGGTTCCTTGTCTAGTTTTCTAAGAATAGACAATAGGAAAGTCCTATGGCTAGATCTTAGGCTACTAAAGAGTGAAAACCAAACCTCAACCAAAAGTGAGGTCAACATGGAGTCATGCCACTATTATCTTGCTAATGACCTTGTGTAGCACAGAGATTAAGTTGATAGGTCTAGAATGATTCCAATTGCTTTTATCAGTTTGTTTAGGTATTAAAACCATACAGGAAGTATAAAAATATTGTGGTAGATTTTTTCCTTGGAAGAAACTTTTTAAGCCTTTTATCATGTCAGTCTTGATGATACCCCAAGCTTTCTTATAAAATTCAGCAGTAAACCCATCAAGCCCTGCTATCTTAGAACTATTGATTGACTGAACAACCTGCCAGATTTAATGCTTGATAGAAGTATGGGTCAAAGAAAGGTTTTCAGTGTAAGAGAGCTCTTCTTTGAACATATTGGAGTCAATAGGGGTTTTTTCAGCTTATGGTTGAGTCAATAACTGTTGGAAGAAAGTCACAACATTCTCAGCTATAGCCTCATTGTCATGGATCCAGTGTCCTTCAGAATTTTGTATGTCATGAATAATATTGCACCTCCTTTTGTATTTTATATAAGAATGATAGAACTTAGTGTTTCCATCACCATCTTTGAATTTTGAGATAGCAGCTTTCTGACAAAGAAAAGAGTTCTGTCAGTCAATGGTAGTAAGCAGCCTCTTTTGAGCAACAATCAGTGAACTTCCTCCTCATCCTAGTTTAGCACAGCTAATTTAAGGGTCTTTTCCTCCTTTTCAGCATTCTCCGTAGCCAAAAAAACATTTCCAAAAGAATCTAAACCCATGTTTTGAGAGCTTTACTCATTTTGAGATGAAGGAGCCATAATTTGATTAAAGGATCTTCATGATAAATGCCACCCCAATTTGAAGCCACCTAGTCAGTGAAAGTGGGGTGCTCAGACCAAAGGTTAATGTATCTGAAAGGAGGAGGATTGTGAGGTGAAGGAGGGGGAGCATGTAAGAAGTGGTTTGTGGTCTAAGCCAGCCATGATCAGGTGTGTAACAGAAGTGTGAAGGAATTGTTGGAGCCACATATCATTAACCAAAACTCTATCTAGTCTTTCCCAAATTTTACCTCTCCTCCAAGTGAAAGAAGGGCCTGTGAAGCCCAAATCAAAAAGGCTAACTGTCTGGATTTTATCACAAAAGGAAGTGATCTTGGAGAAGTTAGGAGGTCTTCCACCAATCTTCTCAGCTGTGGAAGCAAGACAGTTGAAATCATCTCCCACCAACCAGTTGGCAGACATGTTAGAATCTATTGAAGGTAAGACAAACCAAAGTTCATCTATAGAAGCATTGTTACATCCAGCATAGATAAAGGTCACAAATCCAGAGTTACCATTCATAGTAAAGGATAGATGTACCATTTGAGGGAGATCTAGAAAAACAAATCATAAAATTTCTTTCCTACAAAAGTCTCAAATCTTATTGTTAATGTTAGTAAAATAGGAAAACCCAAAAAATTTGCTGATTAATTTTTGGGGATGTTTATGAACCATAGGTTCCAAAATTGAGATGCACCAAAGTTTATGTTTTTTTTTAAGATGAAGCAACCTTTTGAAAGATAGGGGATGAGCAATACCCCTAAAGCTTCAACAAAGAAACTTAACCATGGAGAGAGGGTTGGGATCTAGATCTCCCCTTATCTTTCCTGGTTCTAGAAGAGGAGCCTTTCTTGAGGGGTTGATAATAACATTTGATGGGCCTTCCTACAGCCTTTTTAATTTTGAGTTGAACTTCCTTTTCCTTTTGGCTTTTTGGGTTTGCCACTCCTGATTCAGATCCTGGTTCATCTTCAGCAGGGCCCTAGGTGGTGGAGCCACTGGTAGCAAAGAGAGAAGAGGAGGGAAAGGGGTAGCCACCATAGAGTTTTGTTCAGGAGGAGTATTGATGACCTTGGGGATCTCAGGGAGTAGTTTTTGGGTTACAGCAGGCTGATATGTCACTTTAGCTAAATCAGAAGGGGAGGAATTGAAAATTTTTGGTTGTACCCTGAGAGTAGAGGGTTGTATCATCACTTAGCAAGAGTCCACTGCAACATTATTCTCAGTAATCACATTGTCAACAGTAGCTGGGGCTAAGTTATCTTGGCTAGGACCTTTGAATTTCTTTTTTAAAGTTGGGTGAAGCCTGTAGAATCAGTCTTGAGTGTGGCCAAATATTATGCAGGGCAGTAGTATGGCTTCTGCTTCATGACAATCTTCTGCCAATGCCCCTCTTCTTTAGTTCCTAGCCAGATCTCTTCTACCTCAGGTAGAGTGATATCCCTTTCCACTAAGGTCCTATCCACTAATGGCCTAGATAGATTATAAGTAGAGAAATCCATCTTTAGTGGCCTTCCTAAAGTAGACCAATATTAAATTCGACTTTGTATTAAAGAAATGCAAAGGCAGGCTTCGTATTTTGAACCAAATAGGCACAATTTGGGGCTCCTTGCTAGGGTCAAAGTTGGGAGTCCATTTAAGGATCTTCAAAGTAACTCCTTCCATAATAACTATTTTTTTAGCAAACAGTCGAGAATAGTCTTCTTCCAAAGCTAGTTTAATCAAAATGTTGCGACCATCAACTAGCCCCACCCTTCAAGCACTTGTGAGTGGGAAACCTTCAAAGTATCGTCATCAGCCTGACATTCTCAATCTTTACTCTGGGTGACCCAACATTACAATCTCTTTAAGTCTTTGACCATCAAAATCATCAAAATATGATTTCAATCTATGCCCATTCACTTTAAATATCTTTCCAGTCTTGGGAACTTCAATATTAACAACTCCATATGGATATACTTTTATAGTTGTGAATGGCCTGTCCACTTAGACTTCAGTTTTCTAAGAAATAATTTCAATCTTAAATTATATAGTAAAACTTCCTATCCAGACTCAAATTGATTTTTATATTATCTTTTGATCATGTCATTCTTTCATTTTCTCATTATATATCCTAGCATTATCATAAGATTTAATCATAATCTCTTCAAGCTCATTCAGTTGCAATAATCTTTTCTCACCAGCATCTTTAAAATTAAAATTAAACTCATTAATTACCCAATAAGCTTTATGCTCCTAATCTACTAGTAAGTGACAAGTCTTCCAAAAAATTCATCTATATAGGGATAATCCTATAGGTCTCTTATAAGCTGTCCTATAAGCCCATAATGTAGTATCTAATCAAGCTGGCCAATCCATTTTTTTTTGTATTTACAGATTTTTTTCAAAATTCTTTTAATTTCACGATTAGATACTTCTGCTAGACCACTAGTCTGGGGATGATAAGAAGTTGCAATCCTATGTATAATATTATATTTTTCCACGAATGTCTTTCAATTTATTTGTTCCGAAAGTGGAATTCTCCATCAGCAATGATTATTCTCGGCATTTCATATCTTGTAAAAATATTTTTGATTAAAAACACTTCAAGCATCACATCGAGGTAAAGCAATTACTTCAATCCACTTTGATACCTAATCCACTGCGAATGGTCCCAAAAATGTAATTCCTAAACATCAAAGATTTCAACTTCCAAAGTAAAATTTAGAGGCATTTTATTTCTTTTTCAAATATTGCCTACTCACTGAGACTGATCACATATATATATATATATATATATATATATATATCTAAATAGAGTAGGCCAATAAAATCCAGATTTTAAAATTTTTTCAATAGTTCTATCAATCCCAAAATGACCTCCAAATTCAGAATCATGACATTTTTGAATAATTTCTTCAATTTCTTTATAAGGCAAACATCTCCGCATAACTAAATCTTTGCATTGTTTGTAGAAATATGGGTCGTCCCAAAAGTAAAATTTTGAATCGTGAATAAACTTTTTCTCTTGTTATTTTGTCAACCCATATGATAAAATATCACTAACAATGTAGTTTACAATATCTGCATACCTTGGTATTTCTCATCCTTTAATAACATAAAGTTGTTCATCAGGAAAAGTTTCATTAATTTATTTTTCAAGGTCAAATGTTTCTTTCTATTCTAGTCTAGATAAATGATCAACAATTTGATTCTTAGATCTTTTCTTATGGACTACCAAAAAATCAATTTCTTGCAAGAAAATTACCCTTCTAATTAATCTTGGTTTCACATCTTTCTTTTGCATCAAATATTTTATAGCCAAGTGGTTTGTATGCACAACACATTTAGCTCAAATTAGATATGTTCAAAACTTTTCAAAAACATAAACAAAGGCTAATAACTCTCTTTCAGTAGTGATATAATTAATTTAAGTATCATTGAGAGTTTTACTAGCATAATATATAACTTTAAATTTTTTTTATATCTTTGTCTTAAAATAGCTTAAACTGCATAATCACTAACATCATACATTATTTTGAACTCTTTCTCCCAATCACGTTAAATAATTATAGGAGTAGTGATCAATTTCTCTTTCAATGTTTCAAAGGCATTAAGGCTCTCTTGATTGAAACCAAATTTTGCTTCTTTTTTCAAAAGTTGGCATGAAGGCTTTGTAATTTTTTAAAAATCTTTAATATAAAAAACCAGCATGCCCTAAAAAACTCCTAACTCCTCTTATAGTAGTAGGCAAAAGTAGGTTAGATATAATATGAATTTTTGTCAAATCTACTTCCTTGCTATTTTCTAAAATTTTATGCCCAAGCACAATTCTTTATGCAACCATGAATTGACATTTTTTTTCAAATTTAATACTAGATTCATCTTTTCACATCATTATAGAACATTCTCTAAATTATTTAGACATATTTCAAATGAAGTTCCAAACACAGAAAAAACATCCATAAAGACTTTATCCCTTTTTCAATTAAATCACTTAAAATTCATATCATACATCTTTGAAATGTCAGATGCGCGTTACATAAACCAAATGAAATTCATCGAAAAGCAAAAGTACCATAAGGACTAGTAAACGTTGTCTTCTCTTGATCCTCTGAAGCAATTGGTATTTAATGATAGTCGATATATCCAACTAAAAAGAAAAAAAATATATGTGCCCAGCTAGCCTATCCAACATCTGGTCCAAAAACAGTAAAGGAAAGCGATCTTTCTTGGTGGTTGAATTTAATTTTCGATAATCTACGCACATTCGCCATCCAGTGACTTATATTATTGGTATTAATTCATTATTCTTATCTGTCACTATATTTACACCCCCTTTTTTAGGAACACAGTGAATTGGACTCACCCATTCACTGTCAAAAATATGATATATTATTCACGCATCTAACCATTTTAAAATCTCTTTTTTAACCACTTCTTTTATCATCTGATCATCAGATTTAATCTCTTTTGAGGATTAGCTTTTGGTTCTTTTTGTGCATACAAATTGAAAGACTGATTCCTTTAATATCAGCTAATGTCCATCCAAAGGCTTTCTTATATCTTCTTAAAGTTTCTAATACCTTTTGTTCTTATGCTTCATTTAATTCTTAGGATATGATAACAACTAATGTGGAAAAGGCATATTTTAAATGTGTAGGAAGAGTTTTCATTTCTAGTTTGGGAGGTTTCTCAATCGATGAAATTAAATTTTTATTATCATTCATGGGATCTAACAATTCAAATTATTCCCTAACAAAATTTATTTCTTCATTACCCGCTTCCATAGATTCATCTTGAATTATATCCTCATCCTCATACTCTAAATATTCTTCTTCAATTTTCTTTTCAAATCTATTTATGAAATAATCATTGCTTAAAATATCATTAATTTCCATTCTAAAACATTCATCCTCTCTTCCTTTTCGAAGTTAGGTCAGGTTATCCCAGTGGTTTTGGTTGATTTTTGATTAGCCCATGTTTAGTTGGGCTATTCCAAGAGTTTAAAGTTGACCCAAGTTAGGTTGGATTAACCTAGGGGTTTAGTTATATTGGGTTACTCTGAGTTAGGTCAGCTTGACCCAATAATTTACTTGAATTAGATTAACTAAAGTTAGTTCAACTTGATGTCGTGGTTCCGATGAGTTTCTTAACCCGACTTCAATCGGGGTGACTTGATGTTTTATTTGAAATGGGTTAACCCAAGTTAGCTCTGCTTGACCTGATGGTTGAGTTGAATTGAGTTAATCTGAGTTAGATTGAGTTGACCATGTGGTTTAGTTGATTTGGGTTAACCCATGTGAGGTTGGGTTGACCCAATGACTTAACTGATTTGGGTTAACTTGAGTTAGGACAGGCTAACCAGATGGTTCACTTAATTTAGTTTAACTTGAGTTAGGTTAAGTTGATGAGGTGGTTCAATTTATTTGGGTTTACCCAAATTTTGCCTGGTTGACCTGATGATTCAATTGACTTGGATTAACATGAGTTATGTCGGGTTGACCCGATGTTTCAGTTGATTGGGGTTAACAAAAGTTAGGTTGGGTTGATTTGATGATTTAATTGCCTTGGGTTAACCCAAGTTAGGCTGGGTTGACCCAATGATTTAGTTGATTTGGTTAACTTGACTTAGGTCGGGTTGACATAGTGGTTATGTTGATTTTGATTAACCTTAGTTTGTTAAGTTTGACCCGATGATTCAATTAATCTGGGTTAGCCTATGTTAAATCACGTTGACTCGGTGGTTCAGTTGATTTGGGTTAACGCGAGTTAACTTAGGTTGACCCAATGGCTCAGTTAATTTGGGTTAACCCAAGCTAGGTCAGGTTAAACATATGGTACATTTGATTTGGGTTAACTCAAGTTAGGTCAGGTTGACCCAATGATTTAGTTGATTTGGGTTAACTGGAGTTAGGTCAAGTTGATCCAATTGTTCCATTGAATTGAGTTAACTCTGGTTAGGTTGGGTTAAATAATTGATTCAGTTAATTCGGGTTAACCCGAGTTAGGTCAGTTGACCCAGGGGTTTAGTTAATTTCACTAAGTCTAGATTAGACTAGACCAAGTAGAGCTTCAGTTTAGTTAGGTCTATGTGAGACTTGGGTCAAGTTTAGTTAGTCTATCTAGGATTCAGTTTGGAATAAGTTTACTTTGGATTATACTTGGGTTTTAGGTTCAATTTAAATTGAATCTAAAAGTTGGCTAAGTCTAATTTAGGTTAAACTTTAGGGTTTAGGTTCAGTGTAGTTTGAACCTAAAATGTTGGCTAAGTCTAATGTAAGTTAGAATTAGGGTTTAAGTTCAATGTAGGTTGAACCTAAATTGTTGACTAAGTCTAATGTAGGTTAGAATTAGGGTTTAGGTTCAATGTAGGTTGAGCCTTAAAGGATGACTAAGTCTAATGAAAGTTAGACTTAGGGTTTTAGTTTCAATGTAGGTTGAATAAAAAAATGTTAACTGAGTCTAATGTAGGTTAGACTTAGGGTTTAGGTTCAATGTAAGTTTAACCTAAAATGTTGACTAAGACTAATATAGGCTAGACTTAGGGTTTAAGTTCAATGTAGGTTGAACCTAAAATGTTGAATAAGTCTAATTTGAATTAGGCGTAAGGTTTATGTTAAATTTAAGTTGAACCTATAAGGATGGCTAAGTCTAATGTAAGTTAAATTTAGGATTTCAGGTTTAACGTAGGCTGAACTTAATATGTTGACTATGTTTAATGGAGGAAAGACTTAGGGTTTAGGTTCAATGTAGGTTGAACCTAAACTGTTGACTAAATCTAATGCAATGTAAGTTGAAGATAAAAGGTTAAACCTAGGGCTTGAGGTTAAACTTAGAGTATAAGTTCAATGTAGGTTAAACCTAGAGCTTGAGGTGGGTTTAAGGTGAATTAGATCCAGTGTTCATATCAGATCCAATTCGGGTTGGAGTTAAGATTTAAGGTTTAGGTCTAATATTAGTTAGACCTAAAAGTTGGTTGGATCAAATTTTGAGTTGAACCTATGGTTGGGATTGGATTTATTCGAGTCAGCCCCAATGTTTAAGGTTAGGTTCAATTTTAGTTGGACATAAAGTTTAGATGGGTCTAGTTTTATTTAGATCCAAAGTTTAGGATAGGGTTTAATTTGAGTTGAACCCAAAATTGGGATTGGGTCTAGTTTGAGTTAGACCCAAAATTTATAGTTAGGTTCAGCTTGAGTTGAACCTAATGTTGGGATTGGGTCTAGTTTGAGTTAGACCCAAAGTTTAGGGTTAGGTTCAATTGAGTTGAACCTAATATTGGGATTGGGTCTAGTTTGAGTTAGACCTGGGTTCAGTTAAATTTGAGTTGAACCTAAAATTTGAATTGGTTTTAGTTTAAGTTAGACCACAAGTTCAGGGTTAGGTTTGATTTGAGTCGAACCTATAGTTAGGATTGGTTATAGTTTGGTTTAGACCCAATATTTAGGGTTAGGTTCAATTTGAGTTGAACCAAAAGTTAGGATTGGATGAATTTTGAGTTAGACCCATTGTTTAGGGTTAGGGTCAATTTAGGTTGAACCTAAAGTTGAGATTGGACCTGGTTAAACTTTAGACTTAAGCATAATTAGGTAAAGTCCAATTATGGACTAATATGGTTAGGTTAGGTTAATTCTAAGCTAGGTTTAAATTTAAATTAGACTTAATCACAGGTTATTAAGTGTAACCTCATGGTCAAAATGGTGTAGCCATGTTGTTAATCTGCTAAAACTAAGGTCCTATGGTTGGTTGGCTTAATATCTTAAACCAAATTTAGGAACTTTTTAATCTAACGTGCAAATTTATAATTTTATAATTGCTATTTAAGGGTTTAATTTTATTAACCTAAATTTTCAAGCAAATTCTTACTTTGATTTCCAATTTTTATATTTTTTATAATTATTTTTCATAATAAGTACAAATTTGGTAGAATATTGGTAATTTTAATTTTAGGAAAAACCCCTGACCTTGGAAAAATCAGAAAATGTCAACAAGGGTGGAGGGCATAATCCTTGAAATTTTTATATTTTTTGGGTTAATATTTAATTTTTGGAGGTATAGATTATGGAGGCTCCATGTTGGAGGAGAGAGAATTTCAATTACATGAGGTCATTTGAGGGAGTTGGGGGTGTGGTTGTTGAGCTCAGGAGAGATTTACCTTGACCTAAGCATGAAAAGATTTGGGTAAAGTGAACTTTGAAGACAAGTGTAAGAGGGGTGGCTAGGTGTAATTCATCTTTATACTTTCCCCCCCTTTTTAAATTTTATTTAAAATTATTTAAATATTTTATGTGTCACCCATATACCCTGATGGGTTGACCTGGGTCATGGATGACCCAAGGATGGCTTAAGAAGGATGGGTCATAAGCTTAAGGTTTGAGCTAGATCCCATTCTGGATTATTTGGGTCTTATTATTTGGTTTAACCTATCATGTTGATGCTAATCCAATAACTTAGATCCTAATGGGTTATTATAATTGACCTAAATAAATTATTAGGTGAATTAAAAGGGTTGACCCCATAATGCCAATTTTGACCCCATAGGGAGTTTAGTGTTTTAACATCCTTGGGTGGGGTTTAATTAGTTTAGATTGAGCCCAAAGACTAGGCCTAAATTAAATTTAGTACTCCTCTTACTTAATTAACTAGTTAATTAATCAAGTGAATTAAGGGGAATGACCCAATGGTACCATTTTTGTTTATCACATGGAGTGGTGTCATAAAAAAGTTGGGAGATGTGAAATTGGATAGGGAGGTGGTTAATTGGTCAAGCTTTGACTAAAATCAAGGTTGACCCATTCGATTTGACTATCTTATGGTGATACCAAAGTTTGTTTCAAATGAGTGTATTTGGGTTTAGGTTTGATATTTAGGGTTTGGTAAGGTTAGGGAGGCCCCTACTAAGGCCAGGGGTCAATTTTTATAGACTCCTCTCCCATGGAGGTTTTTTTGGTGGTTAAATTATTTCCTAGGGTCTACTGGCAAGTTTCTAGGTTTTACATTGATTTGGGTGATCTAGGGCATACAAACAACTCCCTAGGGTTTCAAATTGATCTGGGGCATGTCTAGCCCCAAGTAGTCAATTTAGGTTCACTTGAGGCTTGTCTAACCTCTGGTGGTTAATTTAGATTCTCACCTAATCAAAAACCTAAACCCACTCAACCTGGGGACTTGAGCTTGCACTAGTAAGCTCCAGGAAGGCAGTTTAGGGTCATGTATAAGTGGGTGTGATGTGTCCTGACAATATTGAGGTCAACAAACAGACCCTCAATATGTGTGGTGTACCATATAAGTATGATGTAAATATTGTTGTTGAGCAAGCCAGTCAGTCAAATTAAGGAACATAACATGTAAAAAATACTCCAGATAAAGGTCATGTATATGTTGAATGAGAAGTTAACAATGGAAAAAATTAATTGCATCAAAAATAAAAGATGTTTGATTCTATTCCTTTAACAAAAGGTATGTTAAAATATATAAATGATCACATCATAATGTCACAAGATGTTAATATTACATCCAACATATTTTCCTATGAACATTAAAAAACATCTAGAATTGTGCATGTCATACTGATCTATCAAGCTCCTCATCATGTAGTGATCTCTGTTACTACAAGACCTACGGTAGACACTCTGCACTCTGAGGTGCTACTAGAGGCAAGCTCCTTCAAGAACAGTTCAGGTGCTCGGGTACTACAGGGTCACGGTAGCTCTAAAGGATGTAACCTTTACAGTTCTGACTCGTGTTGATAGTGAAGAGGGTACTTTTTCAAGGCACATTCTCTTGAGCGTGACTGTGATCCTTTGTCAGCTCACACTCAAAATGTAATATTTTGTGACATGTGCTTTATTTCCTTGTAGAATTAGCATATAACGGAGAGGGAGAGGTAGAATTAGCATAGAACAAAGTGGGAGAGGTATTCAAAATGAACCCCTAAATTTTTTGGGTCCTCGAATTTGTATGTTAGACTTGATTAATATAGCACATTCACTCATTAGAGAAATTGTGCAAAAGGGTCTTTCAAAGTCATGATGGTCAATATAGGGTAGAATACAATAACCCTCTTCATAGATGTTAATGATGCAGTTTTTGGGGATGTAGTTCAGAGGTAATATACTCCACGACACCAATCTCTTGATTATTTCAATTATACTTAAGGGCATCGGGTCTACTCAATCGTAACTAAAGTTGCTCGAGGGATTCCTATCTCTGTATACAGTGAAGTTATAACAACTACCATACTGTGTGGTATTCCTATCTTTTTCTCTCTTCCTTTTGCTAGGTTCCAAATAGGTTTTCTTTTCCAGGTACCTAGTTCTCCCTCTGTCACAAGCCTCAATTACATGTTCTACAATGATCTCTTGTTCCTCTTGGTTGAAATCTCAGGTGGACAGTTGTATGCCCTCTAGTATGTTGATTTTATCTAATAAACTCTCTTAAGGTGTTGGATGAACTATTGCCTGATGATTTGTGTGCACTCCAGATCCTCCTCAGAGATGATCTATCTAGCAGTAGATTTTTTTGGTGCTTCGATGTCAATAACCTACATGGTGTATGGTTTTGGCACAAAGATGTGCCTCTCCCATTTATCCTCCTTACGATCTAATTTTTCTCCAACTATGGGGTATATTTCCTGAAAGGAATACTCTGGAATAGGACAATCAATTTTTGTTAAATCTTCCTCCAAGGACTGTTGAAAAGGCTCATGTTCCTTCTTTTCTTAGGCTATCTTTAGCCATTTGTTAAGTTTTCATCATTGGGTATGAGTTAATTCCATCTTGATTTCAATTAGCCTTGCTAAAAGGCATCTCTAATCCCTTGAGGGGCATCAACTACATATAATTTTAGTCCTCCACTATGATAGTCGATCTTTGTTTTGTCTATTCCATCTAATGATTAATGGTGTGTTGTGTTTGAGCATGAAATTACAAGATAGGTTCTCTTCCTTCGGCCTCCTCATGACTGACAATGAAGAACAATGGCCCATTATATAGTAATTCCATTTATGCTACATCGAAGTCAAAATGGATCCTTGTTCCTTTCTATACGCACCTGCGATCAAAGGCCACACACACACCACTATGAAAGGTGAAAACAAGCATGGGCTTTGACATTTTCCTTCAAAGTATACGGAAAATGTAGGTGTGCATGTCAAGTTTGTCATGGCTATTTCTTATTTTTCTATGTTTTTGTTTGATTTTTAGTCTGTTTGTCAATTTTCAAGTTTTATTTGTCATTGTAACTAGGGGCTCATAGAAACCAATCCAATGTGTGAAAGAGAATTTTTTTTAAGCTAAGATTTCATTTTACAAGATTAATAGGATTGACAAATACAAAACTCATTCAGGTTTTCATTAATTTTATTGTTAATTGTCCCCTAGTTTACAAGAAGGGTTATTTTCTTTTTCATGTTGCATAATATATTTTCAAATACCACCCATTGATCAGAGGTATAATTCTTTCTCCCAGAAAATTGATCAGCTGGTAGGATCCTCTTGAAAATGTCTTTTTAAAAATGTATAGACCTTCCCATGTAGGTTAAAATTTCACACCTATCTTGCGATGCAAAAAAAAGGTATTCGTAGTACTAAGACCACATCACCTATTCAAAAAATTCTTGGAGGAACCAGCTTGTCGTAGGCCCGTAACATCTCTGCTTGACAGAGTTCCAAGTTTTGTTGAGCTTGCAAATGCTTGCATTCTAAACTATCAAGTTCTAAAAGCCACAATTTTGCATTTTCTTCTTTGGTTTTTTTGTTGTCCACTGCTATTCTAATAGAGGGAAGTTGCATCCCAAGCAGAAGTACAACTTCAGACCTATACCCTAGAGCAAATAGCCTAGACTTTATCAGTGTTAGGTATGTGGTACGGTAGGCCCACAAAGCTTCTAACATCTATTTGTGCCATTGCCTCATGTTGCTGGTCAATGTCTTTTTTAAGATTTGAACCAAAATCTTATTAAAGTCTTTGGTTAAACCATTGACTTTAAGGTGGTATATTGTCGAGTATTTCTAATCCGTCTCGTGTCTTTGAAGAAAGTAGCTTATTTTTGTGTTCTTGAAGGTTGTCCCGTGACTGAGATTATTCTTTGAGGAACACCAAATCTATGGACAATTTGTTTCATAAAGAATTGAAGAACCTGATTTACTTCCACTTACCTAAAAGGCACTGTCTCTGCCCATTTGAAGTGGTAGTCTGTAGCGGCCATAATAAACTGGTGGTCTCTAGATGATGGAGGGTCTATAGGGCCCACTATTTTTATGCCCTAGCACTCAAATGGTCATGACATAAATGTTGGGTGTATCACATTTGGAGGTTGATGTAAGACCACCCAAAGCACCTGACACTGGCCACACCTCTTAGCAACCTCCAAACAATATGTCATTATTACCGACAATTAGTATCCAAGTCTTTTTATTTTTATTTTCATTTTTGGCGCCAACTAGTGTGCACCATAAAGGCCTGAGTGGAATTCCTTATAAATGTCATGGGCTACAGATTTTCCTAGACATTGTAGCCACAATTAGTCAAAAGACCAACAGTAATGAATGTTTTCCACTAAAGCGTAAGTTAATGCTCGTTACTTGATTTGATTAGTAGCGGAACTGTCTTCTGGTAGTCTTCTAGACAGTAAAGATTCAATCATTTTTTTATCACAAACCTTCTTTCTATTCCACCTCAAAGTCGATACTATTTCATCGACACCAATTTTGTGAAGGTTGTCCTTGTCTATTGAGAGAGAATTTTGTTGTACTTATACTGAATTGGAACATGGTCCTCTTTCAGACAGGCAAACTCCTTACCAAGCTTTGCCAAAGCATCTGCTAACAATTTATCTATCCTTGGAACTTAGAAAAGCATCACATTTAGAATTTGCTCTAGAAATTTCATCGTGTAGTAGAAGTACTGTTCAAGCTTAGGTTTCTGGGTCTTATTTTTTCCAGTAACTTGGTTGACGATAAGCTAAAAAACCCTTAATTTTCATCAAAACTATCAGTCTTAAACTAGTTATAAATGATTCATACTAGACTTCATTATTCATGAAAGACTCTGTCAAGTGGTAGGAAAATAACATCATCGTTCGGTCTGGAGTAATGGAAACCAATCCCACCCCTACCTTGTCAGGTACAACTGTCTGCATATCCTTGTCTTTATAAGCAAATGAAGCTCCATCAAACTATAGTTCCCACAGTTAAGTGCAAGGCTAAGCAATGCTTCTCACTTGCAACATACCTTCTCTCAATATGAATTAGATGATGACTTAGGTAATATGGAGCATTTTCTTTACCATCATCATTTACTTGAGCTACCAAGGCTTTGAGGGATTCTTTTAAAGTTGCAGTGTAGAGAATCAGAGGTCTTCCAAAGATAGGGGCTGCTAAAATAGAAGATGTTGTTAAGTATTATTTTACTCTTTTAAACACGTGTTGGAATTTGTCATCCCAGATGAATTTGGCATATTTTTTATTAAGGCAGTGAGAGGTTGACACCTACTGGACAAGTTAAATATAAGGCATCTTATATATGCCAACTTACCTTCGAAAGACCTTAATTGGGTCAAATTCTTCAAGGGAGGCACATAAAAGATTACTTCAATCATGAGAGGGTCAATTTTGATCCCACGATTAGGAACAACAAATCCTAAGAACTTCCCTGAGGTGCACCAAAGGTGCACTTTAGGGGATTTATCTTGAGATTAAATTTTCATAATCATTAAAAGATGATTCTCGAATTTTACACATGGTCGTCCTTTTATCTACTCTTAATGACTAAGTCATCCACATAACACTCAACTTGGTTGTGGATGAGTTCATTGAAGATTCTTGTCATAGCCGTATAGTATGTTGCACTTGCATTCTTAAGTCAAAAGAGCATTACCTTGTAGCAGTAAATCTCAATGAGTGTTCGAAAGGCTCTATTTGATTCATCTTCTAAAGGCATTGTTATTTGATTGTAGCCTAACAATCTGTTCATGAATGAATATTGCGTGTTCTGACGCAATATCTACCATCAACTCTGGAATCAGTAAGGGAAATTCCCTGTCATCCAAGGGTCCTAATATAACAAATCTAGCACCTTCTTTAGAATTGGGGCTTCATTGTCGATTTTACCATAATTATTCAAAGATGTGGGATTGTTTTTTGACTAGTGTTTTGATATCTAACCATGTTGAACAAGTTTTTTAACATATTGAGGATAACGTTCAACAATGAGTTAAATTAAATTTAAGAAATTCTCTTCTAGTTTTATATTTGTTTTAGAACTAGAAGAAGAACCAACTTTGAACTTAATATGTTTCATACTCTCACTATGTGCTTCTTTGACCACCAAACTCTCAATTTTTGTATGAGGAGATTGGAGATGGAGTCATAACTTATAAATAGTGGTTGATTTTTTCATACATGGACTCATATTCTATCTTTGCTTCTTCATTCTTGAGAGATATTTTGAATTGTGGATTGTCATTTTATTTTTCTCTTCTTTGGAATTGGAGTTCAAGCTAATGTTAATCTTCAAAAGTTTCATTATTTCTTTTGGTTTTCTCTCCCTTGTCCTTGTTTTCAGCCTCGGCCTTGGATGCAAGTTTTGTGGGAGTCTCCAAGCTTTAGTCGTATTTTGGCATAATGTTCCTTGATTTTCTTTTTGCTCATCTATTATCAATTTAATTTCTTCTTCAAATTTTGATATCTCCAACCCAAATTGACTTCATTTAGCTCATCTATTGTCAATGTAATTTCTTCTTCAAATTCTATAGTCGTGTTTCAGAATCGAACCACGTTGAACAAGTTTTTGAAGATATGGAGAATAACATTCAATAGGAAGTTCCATTAATTATAAGAAAATTTCTGCTTCTAGCTTTACATTTGCTTCAGAACAAGAAGATGAACCAAGTTGGAACATAATAGGATTCATACTCTTAATACGTACTTCTTTGACCACCAAACTCTCAATTTAGTTTGTGAAGATTAGATTTAGAGTCATAGCCTGTTGTTGACCTCACTTTTGGTTGAGGTCTAATTTCCTCCTAAGTATCCTAGATTTTAGCCATAGGACTTTCCTGTTGATTATTCCTAGAGGATTAGTAAAGGAACCCTCACCATTAGAAACTCTAAACTCTTCTTTGCTCAATTTGAAGTTCCACATATTGGTCCTACCCTCTAACATTTAGTAGGTGGGGCCAGTATGGGGTAGCCCAATAGAAGTCCCCATAGGACTGTTTGGCCTTAGGGTGAACCCTGGGTGGTTTGGCCTTGGTCAGTTTTACACACTCACACACACACACACTTGATACCCCCCACTTAGACTCACAACCTCAGGCTTTAGTCAAATATGCTTAGTTGGCCCCTTAACTTTTTGGGAAACTCATGTGGATGGTCCCCTAGGCCACTAGCCCTAGGCTAGGGTTTAGTTGAGACTTGTACATGGAAGACCCGAAGTAGGGAATTCTATTGATCCATGACTCAAGTAGGGTGGTTGTGTGGTTTGCAACCCCAATCTTACTAAAATACCCAATTTAATCTTTTGCCCCGAAAATCTACCCAATTTACCAAACTACCCTTGAAACCCCAATTTTGACCAAAATAGCATAAAATACCCAAAATACCCAACTTTGTTCAAAAATCATTTCAAACAATTTGAAACCATCCAAATTGCCCAAAAAAACCTAAATTTTCAAAATTACCAAAGTACCCCTGATTTTGCCAAAATTACAGAAATACCCCTAGTAACCCAAACTGCCCTAAACCGTTCAAAATCATTTCAAATGCTCCAAAAACCAATTTGGACCACTCTATTGAGCCTAATTTAACTAATTTGACCAATTTTGACCAAAAGTCCCAAATTGCCCATAAAGGTCCAATTAACCCAATTCACCTCCAATGTCCATAAATTTGATCTCAAATTTTCCCAATTTCACTTATAAAATCAAATTCATCATGCCTAAAATTGATTGAAACCAAATATATGTTCAATTGGATCCAATTTCAAACCTTAAACCTATGTCCAATTCAAAATCTCCAATTTGACCCTAAGCCAAAATTTCATCAAATTGAACCACCAAACCTATCCAATTGCCCCAATTTTGAATCCTAAACTCTTTAAAACACTAACCAACGTCGAATTGAACCCTCTCTTGGCCTTGTTCAAGCCCAATCTCACTAAAATTTAACTTGGACCAAAACCCCCAATTTTTCCCCAAACTCCAAATTTCACTAAATTGCACTTTATAACCCCAAAATTTCCACTCAATTGGTATCCAAAACTCTTCATGGCTATCCCTTGGACAAATTCAAACCATCAATTGGGTCTAACCAAAGCCCTAGCCCAGTCCAAACCTAAGGCTAACCCAAATGCACCAAAATTTGCCATGAGCCAAAATCCATCAACTTGAGCTTCCAAATCAACTCAAAATCACTCAATTCTATTTCTAAACGCCTTGTGACAATCATCTACACCATTTTAACCAATTAATTGAGTTCAATGTTGTAATAGCCCAACCCAAACCCAACTTCAAGCCAAAATGCTGCCCATGCTCTAAAGTTGGCCAAACTAAATCAAATTGATCAAACCAAAGCTACCAAAGCCACCCTTTGAACACTAGTGACCAGACTAGACCCACCTAGCCCACCCTAAGTGAGCCATGGACCAATGTTCCCTTGATATAGGAGATCTCTTCATATATTTGGCTAAACCCAAAGATATTTTCCATCAAGCCTTAACCATTCAGAGTTAATCATCATTAACCCTCCCACTGGCTCACCTAGCCACCTGACCAGCCACCTGACCACCTACCACCTCCTCTACCCTGGCCAAACGGCCTAGACGCTGAAGGAGCCAGAACCAAAAGCCACCTACCCAAATGCAAACCCTAATTGACCCATCCAAGTTGTCCAACCTTAATTGGCTATTGGTGCCACTCAGCCCTCCACCTCAATAACTATTTGCACCCAATGGACAGCCATGGTGGACTGTTCTTCTATGGCAAAAAAAAAAAAAAGAAGAGATCATCCAAAACCTAGGGGAAACTCTACTAAATTTGTCCCAGAGACTCCCCAAGCCTTCCTAAGCTCAACCTTGTCATTTCCCAGCCACCTCCACCACTGCTTAAGCTCAATTTTTGAGCTCAAAACCAGGACAAATTTAACCATCTTCCAAAATCCCCTCAAACTGCAAATTAAATTACTTTTGAGGTTCCCCAGAGCAAGAGAGGAAGATTCTAACTAAATTCCCCCTCTATTGAGAACCTTAACCTAGCTTTTGATCAAGGTCGCACCCCCATTTCATTGAACTTATACTTGGAGCTTTCACCAGAGGAAAAGAACACATCTAGGAGGTTTATTGGACTCTACTAAAACTTCCACAAGCACCCAATCGAGGCCTCACCTCTTGGGCAAAGGTATAGACCATTAAACCTAATTTTGAGCTTGGTTTTACCAATTGTGAAGTGAAGTTTGATTTCATAGCATTGTAATCGTGAAATGTGTTCTTCTTGAGTAGATGAAGGTGTAGGAGCAAAACCCATGTGATTTGGTTAAGTATTAAGAGAGATCTTAGGGTTTGAATTTGAACGGTTCAGGGGTTTTGGCCATTGGGGACGAAGACCCACAAACCTTCGATCGTGTGTGTATTAAATGGAGGGTCAGGATCGTGTCGGACGAGAACACGGAGTGATACAGTGGGCTGTCGAGGCGCTGAGATGGATGGCGGCATCAAATGGGGGAGCGCCGCATCTAAAGCTCAGAGCTGCCTAGGATGACGCGACACTGACTGGATTAAGTAGGAAATTAAGGGTTTTATGAATTAAATAAATACTAGAACTTAGAAAATTCATATCTTTGCATATAAAAATCATAAAAATAAAATAAAAATATCCTCTTACTTAACGAACAAAGTAAAAAAGTTGACAAAAATTAAAAATTATTTGATGAGTCTCTGATTTTTAATTAATTAAATAGCCTTTAAGGTGTGTTAATTTTAACTGATTAAATATTATCCATCAAAGCTTGAAACTTTGGGGTTCATTCCTCATGGTAGAGGGGATGTTTTCTAATTTTACCAAGGTTAGAGAGCATCTCTATTCATGTAACCCTAATTTCAAAGCTTGGATGGCTATTTTGGCTTAAATTAATTATATAAATTAAAATATCACTTGGAAAATTATGGAATGAATTTTAATAGGTTCCCTACGGTCAAAGAAACTTAGGAAAAATGTCAAGATAGTTTGGATATTTTTGTATATTTTTATATATTTGTATAGCTAGCTAAATGCCTAAAATTGTATTAATTTAATTGACTTAAATATTATTTAAGAATTAATAAAATCAATTCTACATTCTGTAGAAAAATTATGTTGACTTACTGGCAAAATTTGATATTTTTTTTATTAAGTTTAAGTACTAAAGTTGATTTTCTAAAAATAATTGTATTTTTGTACAAAAAAATTATATTAAATTAAATATACTTAAGAAAATTATGAAAAGTGATTTTCTAGGTCGCTTGAAATAAGGAGCACTTAGGAAAAATAATTTTTTTAAATAAATACTTTATTTTCAAGCCTATTTTTGAATTAAAATAATTAAAAATAATTAAAATTCCAAAATTACAAAAATGACTCAAAGTGTGCGTAATTGTTTCCTGATTACTTAAGACTCATTAGAATATTTTCCTAATTTTTCTAAGTTAAAAATAATTGTTTAAAGGCTAAAAAATTATTTTTTCTAGTTTTTATTTAAAATAATTATAATAATTAAAATAAAACTTAAAAAATCATGAAATTTTGTCCAAGTGTTTTTTTGACCTAGATGAACCTCTAATAATTCTCTCATGATCAAAAATCTTATTTTGATTAATTAAATAAATTGGTATTGAAAAATCCTATTTTTGAATTAAAATAATTACCAAGTGTTTTTTTGACCTAGATGAACCTCTAATAATTCTCTCATGATCAAAAATCTTATTTTGATTAATTAAATAAATTGGTATTGAAAAATCCTATTTTTGAATTAAAATAATTATATAAATTGAATAAAAATCTATAAGACCACATCTTTTCCTCTCATATTTTAATTAACTCATGATTGAGTCTCCATGGGAATTTCGATGTCACTTGAGTTTTATTTGATAAGTTATAGGATAGAGAACCCATGGGGCAAAATGTTAATTTTGGATTTTTAATGCCTTGATTCAATTTTAGGATTAATTAAAAGGGAAATTGGATAATATTGATTATAAAAAAAATTTCTTGGATGTTTGAAATATGAAGGGCTAAGAGGTAGAAACCAATTTGCCATCTTTTTCATGATAAAGTTAAAATTGTAATTTTGATAATTGTCACGATTTGAAAGATAATTCAATCAAGATTAACTTAAGGTATTGGACTTAAATTATGGAGATAATAATTCACTCATTTAAAGCCCACTAATTGATGATTGGATGCTAAGTCTGACATTAATGAGAAGTAGGACTTCATTTTAATTAATTTTTAATTATTAAAAAATTACTTCAAAAAATAAATAATATTAAAATCAAGAGGGCCTAATAGTGATCTTGGTTTAAAATGTAAGAATTGTCTTAATTAAGATTAGAAAAGATGGACTTAACTAATTGATAAACACTTTCAAAAACTTTAGGCCCTCCTTTAATTTTGGGCATTAAAATTCTTAATGACTTTGGACTTGCCCTTTCTTGCCCTTTGGGGTACGGGGTACTCATTTATATAACTGTCAAATGAAATGTTAAGTGACTACCTAGCTTTCTTGGGATAGTTGAAATATCAAGGTTCACTAAGCAATGAAAGAATTCAATTTTGAGATGATTAATAGAACAATATAATAAGTTTAAAATGAAATCAGAACGTTTCAAGGGATTTAAAAGTTGTTCAGGGTCGTGTCCTAAAAATTTTAGGATCTCTTTGATATTTTGAAGGATGATTGAACTTATTAAATTTTTGCTCTAGGAAATCATCCACTAAGATATTTTCTGATGGTTTTTTTTCCGGAATCCCCTTTCTTTTTCCCCAGCGGAAGTCCCTGCTTACTCCCTAGCATAAATCTTCTACTCTTTTCTTTTCTTTTCTAAGTGTGCTAACTCAAACAGTCATGTTGGTTTGGTTGATCTCTTTAGTGAACGCCAATACCTGTGGTTTATCGGCCTGACACACCACACCTATTGGGGATCCATTTGTTGACCTCACTTATAGTCGATGTCTAATTTCCCCCTCAGTAGCCTAGGGTCTAGCCATAGGACTTTCTTGTTGACTATTCCTAGAGGACTAATAAAGGAACCCTCACCATTAGAAACTCTAAACTTTTCTTTGTTCAATTTGAAATTCCACATATTCGTCCTACCCTTTAACATTTAGTGGGTGGGGCCAGTTTGGGGAAGCTCAATGGAAGTCCCTATAGGACTGTTTGGCCTTAGGGTGGACCCTGGGTGGTTTGGCCTTACTCAAATTCACACACACACACACACACACACACACTTGATACCCCGCACTTAGACTCACAACATCAGGCTTTAGTCAAATATACTTAGTTGACCCCTTAACTTTTTGGGAAACTCATGTAGATGGTCCCCCAGGCTACTAGCCCTAGGTTAGGGTTTAGCTGGGACCAGTACATGGAGGACCCAAAGTAGGAAATTCTATTGGCCCACAGCTCAAGTAGGGTGGTTGTGTGCTTGGCAACCCCAATCCTACTAAAATACCCAATTTAACCTTTTGCCCATAAAATCTACCCATTTTACCAAACTACCCTTGAAACCCAAATTTTGACCAAAATAGCATAAAATTACCCAAAATACCCTACTTTGTTCAAAAATCATTTCAAACCATTTGAAACCACCCAAATTGTCCAAAACACCCCAAAATTTTTAAAATTACCAAAATACCCCTGATTTTGCCAAAATTACAGAAATACCCCTAGTAACCCAACTATCTCAAAACCTTCAAAATCATTTCAAATGTCCCCAAAACCAATTTGTACCATTCTATTGAGTCTGATTCGACCAATTTGATAAATTTTGATCAAAACCCCAAATTACCCTTAAAGGCCCAATTACCACAATTCACCTCCAACGTCCACCAATGTGATCTTAATTTTCCCAATGTCAATTCTAAACTCAAATTAATCTTGCCTAAAGTTGATTGAAACAAAATCCATGTTCAATTAGATCCAATTTGAAACCTAAATCCTAAGCCTAATTCAAAATCCCCAATTTGACCCTAAGAAGAATTTCATCAAAATGAACCCCCAAATGTAACCAATTGCCCTAACTTTGAATCCTAAACTATTTAAAACACTCCCCCACATCAAATTGAACCCTCAGTTGTCCTTGGTCAAGCCCTAATCTCACTCAAATTTAAATTGGACTAAAACCCCCAATTTTGCCCCAAACTCCAAATTCCACAAAATAAAACTTCATAACCCCAAAATTTCCAATTAATTAGTATCCAAAACTCTTCATGGAAATCACTTGGACCAGTTTAAACCATCAATTGGGTCTAACCAAAGCCCTAGCCTAATCCAAACCTAAGGCTAACCCAAACACACAAAAATTGGCCATGAGCCAAAATCCATCAAATTGAGCTTACAAATCAACTCAAAATTACTTAATTCTTTTTCTAAACTCCTTGTGACAATCATCTACACCATTTTAACCAATACACCATTTTAACCAAATAATTGAGCTCAATATTGTGACTAGCCCAACCCAAACCCAACTTCAAGCCAAAATGCCCAAATTTGAACCCATGCTCTAAAGTTGACCAAACCAAATCAAATTGATCAAGCCAAAGCCACCACAACCACTCTTTGGACACTAGTGACCAGGCTACCCACCTAGCCTATCATACATGAGCCATGGACCAATGGTCCTTTGATTTCGGGGATCTTATTCCATATTTGGCTAAACTCAAAGATATTTTCCATCAAGCCTTAACCATTCAGACTTAATCATCATTAACCCTACCATTGGCTCACCTGGCCACCTGACCACCTCCTATGCCTTGGTCGGCCGGCCTAGCCATCGGAGGAGCCAAAATTGAGGGCCACCTCCCCAAATCCAAACCTAAATTTACCCATCCAAGATGTCAAACCCTAATTGGCTATTGGTGTCACTCATCCCTCCACCTCAGTAACTCTTTACACCCAATGGCCATCCATGGTGGCCTCTCCTTCCACCTCTATTTAAACTCCCTCTCCTATGGATAAAAAAAGAAGAGATCATTGAAAACCTAGGGAAACTCTGCTAAATTGCTCCCAGAGACTCCCCAAGCCTTTCTAAGCTCAACCCAACCATTTCTCAGCCACCTACACCACTGCCTGAGCTCAATTTTTTAGCTTAAAACCAGAGAAAATTTTGGCCATCTTCCAAAAACCACTCAAACTCCAAATTAGACAATTCTTGAGCTTCCCCAGAGCAAGAGAGGATGACTCCCACTGAAATCCCTAATTGTTGAGCACTCTAACCTAGCTTTTGATCAAGGTCGCACCCCTCATTTCATTGAACTTTTACTTGGAGCTTTCACCAGAGGAAAAGAACACACTGAAGCTTCCATAAGCACCCAATCGAGGTCTCAACTCTTGGGCAAAGAATTAGACCATTAACCCTAATTTTAGCTCGGTTTCACCAATTGTGAAGGGAAGTTTGATTTCATAGCATTGTAACTGTATAGATGTTTTTTTATTGAGTAGATGAATGTGTATGAACAAAACCCATGTGATTTGATTGAGTATAGAGAGAGATCTTAGGGTTTGAAGTCAAACAGTTCACAGTTTCTGGCCATTGGGGACGATGACCCGCAATCATCTGATCGCACGTGTATTAAATGGAGGGCCAAGATCGCGTGAGACGAGAAGGCGGAGCGATACAGTGGGCTGAAGAGGCGCTGAGATGGCTGGAGGCGTCAAATGGTAGAGCATCACATGGAAAGCTCAGAGCTACCTACGATGACACGGCGCTGATTGGATTAAGTAGGATATTAAGGGTTTCATGAATTAAATAAACACTAGAACATAGAAAATTCATATCTTTGCATAGAAAAATCATAAAAATAAAAAAAAAATACCCTCTTGCTCAGTGAACAGAGGAGAATAATACGAACAAAAATAAAAAATTATTTGACGAGTCTCTAGTTTTTAATTAATTAAATAGCCCCTAAGGTGTTTTAATTTTAACTTATTAAATATTATTTATCAAAGCTTGAAACTTTGGGGCTTCATTCCTTGTGATATAGGGGATGTTCTCTGATTTTTCCAAGGTTAGAGAGCATCTCTATGCATGTAAACCTAATTTCCAAGCTTCGATGGCTATTTTGGCTTAAATTAATTATGCAAATTAAAGTGTAACTTGGAAAATTATGGGATGATTTTAGTAGGTTCCCTATAGTCAGAGAAGCTTAGGAAAAGTATCAAGATAGTTTGGATAATTTTGAATATTTTTATAGCTAGCTAAATGCCTAAAATTTGTATTAATTTAATTGAATTAAATTTTATCTAAGAATTAATAAAATCAAATCCACAGTGTGTAGAAAAATCATGTTGTCTCACTCTAAAAATTTGAAATTTATTTGATTAAATTTAATTATTAAAGTTGATTTTCTAAGAAAAATTATATTTTTGTACAAAAATAATTATATTAAGTTAAATATATTTAGAAAAATTATGAAAAGTAGTTTTCTGAGTCCCTTGTGATCAGGAGCACTTAGGCAAAATATTTTTTTATAAAACAAATAATTTATTTTCAAGCCTATTTTTGAATTAAAATAATTAAAAATTCCAAAAACAAAAAATGGTTCAAAGTATGCCTAATTGTTTTCTGATCACTTATGACTCATTTAAATATTTTACTAATCTTTCTAAGTTAAAAATAATTTTTTAAAGGCTAAAAATGCATTTTCTTTAATTTTCCATTAAAATAATTATAATAATTAAATTATAAATTGAAAAATCATGAAATTTTGTCTTACTATTCATCTGACCTAGGTGAACCTCTAATAATTCTCTCATAACCAAAAATCTTATTTTAAATAATTAAATAAGTTAGTATTGAAAAATCTTATTTTTGAATTAAAATAATTATATAAATTGAATAAAAATCTAAAAGACCACATCTTCTCCTCTGATATTTTAATTAACTCATGATTGAGTCTCAACAGGAATTTCAATGTCACTTGAGTTTCATTTGACAAGTTATAAGATAGAGAGCCCAAGGGGCAAAATATTAATTTTGGATTTTTAATGCCTTAATTTAATTTTAGGATTAATCAAAAGGGTAAATGGGTAATATTTATTATAATAAAAATCTCTTGGGTGTTTGAAATATGAAGGGCTAAGAGGTAGAAGCCAATTTGCCATCATTTTCATGATAAGGGTAAAATTGTAATTTTGATCATTGTCATGATTTGGAAGATAATTCAATTAAAATGATCTTATTGGGCTTAAGTTATTAAGAAAAAAATTCACTCATTTAAAACCCAGTAATTGATGATTGGATGCTAATTCTGACATTAATGAGAATTAAAACTTCATTTTACTTATTATTTAAAAATTACTTTAAAAAATAATTAATATTAAGATCAAAAGGGCCTAATAGTGAGTTAGGTTTGATATGGAATAATTGTCTTAATTGGGATTAGAAGAGATGGACTTGACTAATTGATAAACACTTTAGGCCCCACTTTAATTCTGGGCATTAAAATCCTTAATGACTTTGGACTTGTCCTTTGGGGTACCCATTCATATAATTGTCAAATGAAATATTAAGTGACTATCTACCTTCCTTGGGATAATTGAAATATCAAGGCTCATTGAGCAATAGGACAATCCAATTTTGAGATGATTAATGGAACAATATAATAAGTTTAAAATGAACTCAGAAACTTTCAAGGGATTTTAAAAGTTGTTCAGGCCTGTGTCTCGAACATTTTAAGATCTCTTGGATATTTTGAAGGATGATTGAACTCATTATATTTTTGTTCTAGGAAATCATCCACTAAAACCTTTCGGGACTCACCGAGCCATGTTGTGAGGTTTAATAGCTACACCTTCATCTACACTTGCAATTTGTTTAAATTTCCTGTAAAATTATATGTCATGTTGCTAAAGCTTCTTTCATCTGGAATGTCGAGAAGATGATAGGTACACATTTACAAGTATTTATTATTGTTTCAAAATATTATAACTGTTTGTGTTGGTCATCAAATTGGAACTTTTCAGTTGCCAGAATGGATATCCCGATGCCCATTTTAATTTAATATATATAATGCACCCATCCCAAAGGGTAGACACACTACTTATTGGTAATGCTTAATTAAATAAACTAAAGAATTTATGACATTCATTTAAGTCTGGGAAAAACCATTTTTTTATGTTGACCGACAAGTTTCCCTATTTAATACGAAAAATTAAATAGGGTTTTTATTAAGTTGGATTCTTGAAAGTTTCCTATACAGGCAAACCCTTATAGTTAATTACATCTTAGATAACCGAAGTCATCTAAGAAAACTCTCAATAAAAATCAGGGGATATTATCTTAAGAATTTCAAAGGATTGGACCTTTTAAAAGTTCGGACAAAGAGGTGTGAAATGAGAATGACTCAAATTTTGAACATTTATTTTTGGAATCCAAAGGAAGGGAACTAGATGATGTCATGGATTCTGAGGAGAAGCTCAATGAATTCCTAAGCTATCCCTTGGTTTAGCTTCAATTTCAAGAAAGAAATTATTTAAATGTTTCATCCTACCAATTTTATTAATTAGGACTTATATTTGTGTGAGACGATCACAAAAATAACCTGGAAGATGTGAGGATTTAGGTCGTGACGAATGACAACCTTGGAATCCTAAAACTGGTTAAGGCTTATATTGTATAACAAGACTATACAAAGACCTAAATATAAGTTGAGAATTTATGTCGCACTAGGCAGACGACCTCGAAATCCTATGGCTTGGTTGTTTAATTCTAAGGAATGGTTTAGCTGGTGTAGACATGTTTTCCTATTAAAGATAGTAGTATTGCTCACAATGCTAGCTCCAAGCTCCTCATCATAGCAAGTTTAAGTTTTCTAAGGTGTCACTTCTAGATGTTAAATCAAGTGTTTCCAAGGGTTTTTATTATTTAAATATTAAGGGGGATGCTAAAGTTGATTAAAAAGACATCGATTATGATTCTATGGTTCCCTCGTTCTGGTATCACTGTTTTCTTTCAAATTTACTTAGCTTAAATGAGTTATGAAACCCATTTAAACTGAGGAGATCTCGTTAGCAACTGTGGGTTACCTCCTCCGAGAGACTCCCGTAAATTTCCCGTAAATTCAAATTCAAAAGGGCGTTTTAAGTTTAGTGAAATTTTAAAGGATATATAGTTACCTTTAAAGCAATTTATTTTAGGTTTTGAAAATGTTAATTAATTTTTGAGAACTTATTTTGATAAGTGAAATAAGTTACACACTCAAGCAGTTACAATTTTTTTTGCAGAAAGTGAAAAGAGAAATTAAATAACACCGTAAAAGTGTACTTATCATCTTCTAAGCATTCCCGCTGAAAGATTAACTTTTGCAACATGTATATAATTTTGCAGGAATTTGAATAAATTGTAATAGCAGATGAAGGTGTGTCTAACCGACTCCAAACTATGACTTATTGAGTCTCAAAAGTTCTTAATGGATGGTTTTAAAACAAAACATAACAAGTTCAATTTGTCCTTCAAAATATCCAAGAGATTTCAAAGTGTTCAGGAATTGAACCTGAATTGTTTTAAAGATTTGTTGAAACATTTGAGTTCATTTTGAAATTATCATATTATTCTATTAATCATCCCATGTTAAATTAAAATTACCCCATTACTCGACGAATCTTGATATTTTAATCCTCTTGAGGACGGGGTACTCAATTGATCAGTTGATATTTTACTTAAATGTTGTGTAGGTGAATGCCCCTAAGGCAAGTTCCAGTCATTAAGGACCTTTGTACCCACCACTAAAACTGGGCTGATAGTGTTAATCATCAATTGTATTATCCTTCTAAATCCCATCAAATGAATTTTAAAATCAAGCGTAGATCACTACCAAGCCCCTTAATAAATCTAATGGGAGAAATATTAACAAATGTTAAAATTTTAATTTAGGTGAGAAAGTTTCTGATTAGAAGAAATCAGAATATCATTAATTGTGGACTTAATCATAAGTGAAACATCATCTCCCTAGTTTAAGCCCATAACTCGAAAATCATTTGATTTCGATTAACTTCCAAATCTTAATGATTTGACAATTTATAATTTTATTCTTATTATAGAAAGGTGGCAAGTTGTTTTCTACCTTTTACCCATTATGTTTCAATCATCCAAAAAAGTTCATTATAATCAATATTCTTACCCATTTTCCCTTTGATTAATCTAATCATAAATTTGGATTAAGGGGCAAAAGTCTAAAATGACCATTTTACCTTTGGGATGCTTCACCTCATAACTCATTAAGCACAATTCAAGTGACTTAAGGGATTTCAGAGTACCCTATCCATAGAGACAATTAAAACATCAGAGAAGAAAAATGTGGTTTTCAAATTTTAATTTAATTTAAATAATTACTTTAACTTAGAAAATAGAATTTTCAACATTAATTTATTTAAACAATCAAAATAAATATTTTGGTTTATCAGAAAAGTATATAGAGGTTCCCTTAAGTGTGAGAAATATTTAGATAAAATTCTATGATTTTTTGAATCAAATCTTTAATTTAATTTTATAATTATTTATTTATTTTTGGTGATTTAATTAAAGGGAAAATATGTTTTATTTATAAAAATTATTTTTTCATACTTTTATTAAAGCTATCTGAATCCAAAGAACCCAGAGAAATAAATATTATATTTTTATTATTTTTAATTTATTTATTACAATTATTTTAATGAGAAAAGTTAAAGAAAATTCATTTCAAGGCCTTTAGAAATTTCTTTTTTAACTTAGAAAATTTATGAAAAATATTTTAACGAGTCGTAAGTGATCAAGAAGCCATTAGGCAAATTTTGAAATATTTTTATATTTTTGGAATTTTTATTATTTTAATTATTTTTAATTTGAAATATAGCTAAAAAATCAAGTATTTTATCAAAAAAACTTTTATTTTTTCTAAGAGCTCCTGATCACAATGAACTCAGAAAACTACTTTTCATAATTTTCCTAAGTGTATTTAATTTAATATAAAAAATACAATGTTTCATGAAAAATCAACCTTAGTGCTTAAACTTAATCAAATAATTGTCAAATTTTTACAATGGGTTGACATGATTTTTACACACAATGCGGAATTAATTTTGTCAATTTTTAATTAATATTTAATTTACATAAATTAGTACAAGATATGCAAACTTACTTAATTACAAAAATGTACAAAATTATTCAAACCATAATGATATTTTTCCTAAGCTTCTTTGACCACAGGAAACCTACTAAAATTTATCCCATTATTTTCCAAGTGTTTTGCCAATTTATATAATTAAATTAACCAAAAAAGCCTTCTTAGCTTGAAAATTAATATTAGAACCACATAGATGTCCTCTAACCTTGGAAAAAACAGAGAAACGACATGAGGAACAAACCCTCAAAACTTCAAGCTATGGTGAGCAATGGTTAGCTATAATGAATTGAAATACCACATGGAGTATTTAATTAATTAAAAATCAAGGAGTCAAAAAATAATTTTTATTTTTAGTCCACGTTTTTCTCCTCTATTCACTTAGCAAGAGCGTATTTTTAATTTATTTTTATGATTTTTCTATGAAAAGATATAGATTTTTAAAGATCTGAGACTTAAATAAATCAAATAAATTTGTGTTTTTCTACTTATCCACGCGGTGCCATATCAACCACATCCACTCCGAAGTCTCCACGCAACACTCCACTATTCGACATCTCCAGCCACATAGCCACCTCGTCAGCCCGCCTTTTTGTTCCATCCGCTCGTCCAACTCCATCACGACCGTCCATTGAATAAACATGTGATCAGACGACATCCGTTCATCATCCCTAAATGACCTAACCCGTAAGTAATTCACACTAAAACCTTAAGATCACAAGCTAGACTCAACCAAATCACTTTGAGTTTGTTCCTACACCTTCATCTACTTAAGACACACATATCTATACGGTTGATCAAGAATGAAATATAGTAAATGTGTATGGAGAATCAAATGAAGCTTGGTTTAGGGTTAAGGCTCAATACCTTTATATGAGAGGGGAGGCCTCAATCAGATGGTTGTAGTAGCTTTGAATGAGTCCAACGGACCTCAGATGAAGACTTGGGCTCTAGTGAATCGTCTAGGTATGATTCGATCAAAGTGGATTTCAGGTGTTGATCAAAGTCTATGTTAGGGGCTCTCTGTGATGGGGCTATTGATGGGAATCACCTCCTCTCACTCAGGGGATGGTGTATGCACAGTTAATTGAAGTTTGGTGGAGTGTAAAGCTGTGGAGAAATCTGTCCTATTTTCTCCTAAACTTTGAACTCAAAATTGAGCTCTGATAGAGGAATCTAGAGAGGGAAAATGGTGGGCTTGAGCTTAAGAGTTATTGGAGAATGTCTGGAAGAAATTGGGCAGAGTATCCCCAAGTAAATTAGCTTTCTCTTATTTTTTGCCATGGAAGATGGATTTAAATAGAATGGCTTAAGGTGGCTGTCAGGGCCAATTAGTGGGTGCAAAACAATGCTTAGGTGGAGGGTTTAAGAGTGCCAAAGCCAATTAGAATTGGCTAGCTTAGATGGGTGAGTTTGGGTTCTTATGGAGGCATGAGGGCTTTTCAAGGACTAAGGCAGCTAGCCAGGGCAGGGGAGGTGGTCAGGCAGCCAGGTGAGCCAGTGAGAGGGTTAATTATGATTAACCCCTAATGGTATGGCATGATGGCAATGATATTTTGGTTTAGGCCTAAAAAAGGATAAGATCCCTTAAATCAAGGGACCATTGTTCCATGGCTCCCATAGGGTGGGCTAAGTGGGTCTAGCCTGGTCACTAGGGTCCAAAAGGTGGCTGTAGAGGCCTTAGCTTGATCAATTTGGCATGGTTTGGTCAATTTTAGTGCACGGGTTCAATTTGGGTCAAATTGGCTTGAAGTTGGGGTTGGGTTGGGGTAGGCCGGTTGGGCTATCCAAGACATTGGACTCAATTTATTTGGCAACTTGGTGCAGATGATTGCCACAAAGAGTTTAGAAAAGATTTGGAGTGATTTTGAATTGATTTGAAGGGTCAATTTAAAGGAATTTTGACATTTGGTTAATTTTGGAGGTGTTGGGCTAGACTTCGGTTTAAATTGGGCTAGAGTTTGGCTAAGGCCCAATTGATGGTTCACATTGGTCCTTAAGATTGTCATGAAGAGTTTTAGATATAAATTTAGTGGAAATTTTGAGGTTATAGGATTCAATTGAGTTGAATTTGGAGACATGGTCAATTTGGGGTAAAATTGGGGGTTTTGGCTCAACTTGGTTTTGGGTAAAATTGAGGCTTGACCAAGCCAAATTTAAGGTTAAATTTGATATGTGAAAATGTTTTGAAGAGTTTATGACTCAAAATTGGGGCAATTGGATAGGTTTTGGGGTTCAATTGAATGAGATTTTGGTCTTGAGTAAAATTGGGGCTTTTTTATTTGCTTTAAAATTGTATCCAAATGTGGGTCAATTGGTCTTGGATTTAGTCACAATCAAGCTTAGATAATATTAATTTGAGTTTAGAATTGGTATTGGGGGAAATTGGGATCAAATTAGTGGATATTGTGGGTGATTTGGGGTAATTGGGCCTTTAAAGGCAATTTGGGGTTTTTGGTCAAAATTGGTCAAATTGATCAAATTGAGCTCAATGAAGTGGTTCAAATTGATTTTGGGGACTTTTGAAGTGATTTTTGAGGTTTTGGGACAATTTGGGTCACCAAGGGTATTTTGGTAATTTTTTCTAATTTTGGGATGTTTTGGGAAATTTGGGTTGTTTAAAATGGTTTGAAATGATTTTTGGACAAATTTGGGTATTTTGGGTAATTTTGTGAATTTTGGCCAACCTTGGAGTTTCAAGGGCAGTTTGGTAATTTGGGTAGATTTGAGGGCAAAAGGCTAAATTTGGTATTTTGGATTTGGTATTTTGGTAAAATTATAAAATTAGGGCGTCAATCACCCTGCTTGAGTCATGGACAAATGGAAAACTTTATTTTGGGTCCTCCATGTACTGGTCTTAACTAAACCCCAGCCTAGGGCTAATGGGTCTAGGGGAATGGGTCTAGGGGACCATCTACGGACCATCTACATGAGTCTCCCAAAGGGATAAGGGGTCAAAGTTTGGTAGGCTTAGGTTTAAGGTTGTGAGCGGAAGTGTAATGTGCAAGTGTGTGAGTGAGAACAACCAAGACCACACAACTAGAGAGTTGACCCTAAGGCCAAGTAGTACTAATGGGACTCATCTTGAGCTCTCCCATTTGTACCCCACCTACTAAGTGCTAGAGGTTAGGATCAATATGTAGAACTTCAAGTTAAGAAGAGAACAGTTTGGAATTTCTAATGGTAAGGCTTCCTTTTCTTGTCCTCTCGGAATAATCAATAGGAAAGTCCTATGGCTAGACCCTAGGCTACTAAAGAGGAAAAACTAGACCTCAACCAAAAGTGAGGTCAACAGCTTGGTTGTTCTTTTTAATTTACTTGCAAAAATAAAAACCATTTTAAAAATTAATCAATATTTTCAAAAAAATAAAACAAAATCTTTGAAAGGTAACTTGATGCGCCCCTAATGTGTGTTGTTTTTTCTGCGTGTTTTATGTCAATTTAATTCCCCTGAGACAGTGCCAAAAACTTGACCCAACCCGTAATTACGCAGTAATTTAGCTTTCAAAAGATGGCAAAAAACTTGACCCAATTTATATTTAGCATCTAATATACAAAATTGAAATATCATAAAATATAGCAAATAGTTCGCACACTATGAGTTCTACGCATGTGCACGTATTGCTTCAAGTAATATAAGACTTTTTGATTAAGCCTCGAATATCGATCTCACGAGGAAGCAAGGAAAGATGTGCTTAGTCAAATTCTATTATACTACTATTAGTCCTTAGTTTGGAATATCGATTAAAATGGTGTTTTATCTAGCAACTACTCCTAAATGCGAATGTTAAATGTAAGGATAGTAACTAATCATAAATATAAATATTAATTATAAAGATAACCCTTTCTAGATGAATTCGTTTGGAGAATTTTAAGATGTTAAAAACTACTCTTGTTATGTAGCGAATTGGATAATGTAAAGGAATGAGATATATTAAATATTTTATGTGCCAAATAGGAGCAATTTTAATTCTCTACCTTGATGCAGCGTTATCAAAAATCATTGGCTAATCTCAGGTTTAGTCCCTAAATCCGTGGTTAGGCTGGGAGGATATTGACTCTCAACTCTCACTCCAGACTCTCACTCCAGAGCTCCCACTTCCCTTCCCCTAAAGGCTAACACTTGCTTTAGTTTATAAAATCTAAGACCAAATTGGGGATTTTAGTATGTCACCCAACTTCACCATCCATGGAATTTGAATGTGGTTCTACTTTGTTGAGAATTACACTTCCCTCTTAGGTTTTAATGTAATTATAATGAATTTTAACCCTACAACGGGCCCTTATTGTAATGTAAATGAAGTACAAGTAAAACCATCACATTTATAATTAAAACTTCTTCTAGCATGTATCCCAAAATCCTAAACATGAATCCTACTCATTGCAAAGAAAAGTAAACGGGAAAATAACGGCACAATCCTCTCATGCCATTATTTCCAAAAAAGAAGAAAGAGTAAGAGAAACACATCACAAAGCACGAAGAAAATACAATGAAAATTTTCATTAAATCAAAGCAAATCCACTAGTAAGTATTTACAAAATCATAAGAGAACACAATACTTAGTTTTTTCTCCTTGAAAGAAAGATGAAAATCTCTCCCACAAAGTCTCTTGCTGATCCATGCAATGCTAGAACATTCCCTTACAGATTCTCTCAAAATCCCCTCACCAATCTCTCCACAAAGATAGAAATCTACATTTCTACTCCTATTCTAAGATCTCTAAACATTCTTTACATTTTTTCACTCACACACACCACCTTTTCTGACATAAAAGCACTCTATTATAATGTAGGGACGACGAATTTCCCAAGAGCCTCAAGCAACCTTCCAAAAAGAACCACCCTCCAAAAAAGCCTCAAACCCGTCTCTGGTGCTATCTGAGCCATTTTGGACATCGTCGGCGCCATGTTACCGTCATTTTCTGCACTCTGGCACTGTCTGCTCCAACTCTGGAGCCGTCGGCGCCCACCCTGCGCAGCTCCACCATTTTGATTCGGCTGGCTCCATTTTAGCTCTGTTTCGCCCCGTTTTAGTTGTGTTGCATTCCTAACAGATAGAACTACAAATTATGCATAAAAAACTTTCCTTTAAAGTGCAATTTCATTCAAAAATGTGTAAGAATTGTAAAAGATATTAAGCATAGAAAAACATATCAAAATGTGTCATGAAATAATTTTCTTTCTTGCTCGTTTTTGCTCCAAATTACACCGTTTTTGTTTCTTTTTCTCCAAAACTCCATTTTCTATACCTGAAACTAAAAATATGCAAAATACCTTCCTTTAAAGTGCAATATCATTGAAAATCACCAAATATAGGCATTAAAAGCATATGAAAAATTGAACCTTTTTTAGGCGTATCAGTAACTATAAATCCTCTGAAATATCACAAAAATTAAAACGTCCTTTTGAATTTATGGGAGTCCCTCAGATGAGATAACTCAAGGTTGCTAACGAGATTTTCTTGATTATAATGGTTTTAACAGCTCATTTAAACAAAGTAAATTCAAAAGAAAATAGTGATACCGGAACGAGGGAACCGTGAGATCCTAACTGGTGTCGCTCTTATCAACTTTAACCCCCTCTGATTGAACTTAAACCTGTCATTTAAACCTTTTGGACCTTTAAATTTCAATACTGCTACTTTATGGAGGAGCTTGGAGCTAAATTCATGGGCAGCAATCTACAGTGGAAATCTACAACAGCACGAGGACCTACTATATCAAATATTTCCTTAGAATTAAATAACATAACCCATAAGAATTCGAGGTTGTCTGCCTACTGTGACATAAATCCTCAACCTTATCTTTAGACTTTTGCACAATGGTGTTGTGCAGTATAAGCAGTAACTCACCTTAGGCTCCGAGGTTGTCGTTTGACACAACATAAATCCTCACATTATCCAGGCTATTTGTATGAACATTTCATGTAAATTTAAGCCTTAATTAATAAAATTGACATGATGAAACACTTAACATTTCTCTCATCGAAATTGAAGCCAAACTATAGGATAGCTTGGGAAGTCACCGAGGTTCTCCTCAGGATCCGTGACATCCCCTAGTTCTTCTTCCTTTGGATTCCAAAATAAATATTCTAAATTTGAGCCATTCTGGTCTTTTGAAAAGTCCTACCCTTTGAAATTCTTAAAGACAATATTTCTTAATCTAAATGGAGAGTTTTCTTAGGTGACTTTAGTTATCTAAGATGTAATTAACTATAGGGGCTTACCCTTATAGGAAACTTTAAGAGCCCAGTCCAATATAAACCCTATTTAACTTTTTATATTAAATAGGGGAACTTGTCAAGCAACATAAGAAATGATTTTTCATAGATTTAAAACAGATGTGATAAATTCTTTAATTTATTTAATTTAGCACCACCAGCGAGTAATGTATCTATCCTTCGAGGTAGATATATTGTTTGTGGTGTTGTGCTTGTTCTTTTAAGCTATTAAAGATATGAGATTGGTCTGGTCTTGTATTTTCAAAACTTAAAATATTACTATATATTGTTGACCTCAGTTTTGGTTATGGTTTAGTTTTTCCTTTTTAGTAGCCTAAAGTCTAGCCATAGGACTTTCCTACTGACCATTCTTAGAAAACTAGACATGAAACCCTCATCATTAGAAATTCTACCCTCTTCTCTACTCAACTTGAAGTTTCACATATTGATCCTAACCTTTAGTACCTAGTAGGTGGCGTCACTATAAGGGAAACTCAAGATGAGTCACCCTTAGGACTACTGGACCTTAGGGTTGACCCTGGGTGTTGGTCTGGAGCTAAAGCACTTACTACACTCATCTACACTCACAATCACTCACAAACCTAAACTCAAATTTATAGCTTAGGTCCCTTGATCTCTTTGGGATACTTATGTACATGGTCCCATAAACCTACCAGCCATAGGGCTATGGTTTAACTAAGACCACTACATAGAGGACCCAAAATGGGACTTCCTTTGGTCTATGTCTCATTTAGGGTGATTAGTTACCCAATCCTATCAAAAATACCCATCTTGGCTTTTTGCCCCTAAACACCCCCAAATTACCAAAATACCCCTCCATAGCCCAAAATTCCAAAAATTTCAAAAATTCCCAGAAAATCTCAATAAATCCCAAATATTCCTAATTCCATTTTTCCCAACTACCACATGACCCAATTTTGACCATATTACCTAATCTCATCAAATTAAACCCATAGATTAGTCAATTGGCCCCAATTAATGTTGCAAAATCTTTATAATATTCCTACACATCAAAATCAACCATCAATTGGCCTTGGTGAAGCCTCAAATCCATTTGATTTTGGCCTAAATCCAAAATTCTCAAATTTAGCCCCAAATTGGCTAAGTCCCCAAATTCTACCCAATTGGTTGCCTTAACCTCTAAATTGGCATCCAATTCATATTGAAAAACTCTTCATAGGGTCCCTATTGACCATTTACAGTAATCAATTTGGACTTAGCCCAAGGCTAACCCAAGCTAGACCCAAGCCTAGCCCAACATGACCAAATTGACTAAAATTCAAAATTCCCTCAAATTGACCCTTCAATTGAGCTCAAAACCACTTCCATCCTTCACCAAAGTTGTTTCTTATGATCATCTACTCCAAATGCAACATTTATTTGGGCCAATTGACATGGCTAGCCTAGACCAAACCCAAGATTTGGTCATTTGCACCCACTTGGACCCATGCACTAAATGTGGCCTAACCATTCTAAAGCAACCAAATTAACTCCACCCCAACCATTAGTTGACCCCTAAGGCTGAGCCAAAACACCTCTAACCAGCTAAACTAAGCCATGGACCAAAGGTCCCCCAAATTAAGGGATCTTATTCCCAAAAATACACATGCTTAAGATATCTTTGCCAAATCAAAGCACATTTGCATTAAATTGTTGTGATGGATTCCTATGGATGCCCTAAGCACCTAGCCACCTCCCCCTGGCCGGCCAGCTAGCTTAGTGGTCGCAAAAAGCTCAAAACTGAGAGCCACCTCCATGGTACCTCACCCAAATCAAACCTAGAGGCCAGCTCAGCCAAATTACTTGATGGAGCTCCTCTTCCCTCCACCTAAGCACCACAATGCACCCAAGCTTATGCCCTGAGAGCCACCCATGGCCATTTTTTATAAACACTCACCTCCCCGGCCCTCGGAGGTGGGCTGGAATGAAACCTTGCCAGAAACTAGGACAGAGCTCATTACTTCTCCACACTCCAGCAAACTCAACCTAACTCTAGCCACACCTTCACAACCAAGAAAGGAGCCAAAGCCCCATAAAATCCCCCTTCCACAGAGCCTCTACATAGCTCTAGACCAACACCCAAATCCGGCTATGATCGAATTCATACCTAGGCCTTACACCAAGACTAGGGACTTAATCCCTAGTCTCCTTAGACCCCAACAAACGTGCCAAGACCCCTTGTTCGAAGCATCTTGATCGAAGCTTCACTTCTCAGAGCAAAGGTATAGAGCAAAGGTATAAAACCTCACCTCATCTTGATCCTATTTCAATTCTCCATTTAATTAGGCTTAGCAGAAAGTAAAGAGTCCTGCAATTTGGGTTCATCAACTTCTCCTTGCTTTCTCTCTCTTTTTGCTACCCAAGAAGAGGAGACATGGAGCGTGCCATGGATAGCGAATCTGGTGAAGCTCGATCACGCTAGCTTGAGGATTAATTGATCGTTTGATCTTCAGTTCTCAAATTCATTTGTTTTTTCGTTTCAGTAATCGAGTTTCTCGGACAAGTTCCTGCGGACCGAGTCAGCACTGAGGTGGATGACGACATCAAATGGAAGCGCGCCGCATGGAGCTTCAAAGCCGTCGTAGGTTGAGGTGGCACGCGCGGTTTAAATAGATAGATAGGACTTTTTCCTATTTATTTAAATAAGCCTAACATGGAAAATTCATAACTTTGTACAGAAAAATCACAAAAATAAAATAAAAATATCATCTTGCTTAGTGAATAAAGGAAAACAACGTGAAAAAAATTTCAAGTTGATTTGATGCATATTTTATTTTTAATTAATTAAACACTATTTTGAATCATTTGATTCTCCATGCATATTTACACATCACCTTGGCTTGATATTTTGGCATGATATAGCCTCTATCAAGGGAAATATTCTCAAATTTTTCCAAAGTCAGAGGAGACCTCTAGACAAAGATCCATGTTTTTCAAGTTTTTCCACATTATTTCATTAAAATCAAGTTTTTCCACATTATTTCTGTTTTTCAAGTTTTTCCACATTATTTCATTAAAATAATCATGGAAATTAGCATATTGATCAGAAATTTATAAGAAAATTTTGGAAGGTACACCATGACAAGAGAAGCTTTTTGAAATAATTTCACGGGTCAAGTCATTTAAAATGTACTTAATTTTCATGAACACTAAATCATTAAGATAATTAATTTTGAAAAATATAAACATTTAAATGACTTGAATTTTAATCTCTACTATGGTTTATGATCCAGAGAACTCACCATAAAAATTTCAAAATATTTTAAGTACATTTGATAACTTAAATTGATTTTTAAAGATAAACATCATTATTGGCATTTAAATGATTTTTTTAAAATCAAAAAACAACTCAAAATATTATGAAACTTAGTTTTTTTAGTAATTTTTGTGATCTGGGACATTTAAAAAAAATAAAATGGTATTTAAAATAAAAACATCATTTTTAGCCTATTTTTAAATATTTAAAATAATTAAAAATTCATAAAAATCACAAAAATAATAAAATTCATGGAAATATTCTAAATTGTTTTCTAAGCATTTAGAAACAAATGAGATATTTTTCCTGGTTCTCTAAATAAAGATATGGTATTTTGAAGCTTAAAATAATTTTTAAAGGCTAAAAAATGGATTTCCACTAAAATAATTTCAATAAATCAAAGAAAAATCAGAAAAAAATAAAATTTGGTTCCTGACCTTAGGAAGATTTTTCAAAAATACAAAACTTAATTTTTCCCATTTAAAATATTTTATATTTAATAAATACCTCAGAATTTAAAATAATTGTAATAATTTAAATAAAATTCAAAAAAATAATGAAAATTGGTCCAAAGACTTCTTTGGTTTAGTTCTACCTCTAGTAAAAATTTTAAGGGATTAAGATTTACCTTGGTCAAGTTAGAAATTTTCTTTGAAAAATCTTATTTTTGCATGAAAATAATTATATAAATTAAATTAAATTTTGAAAAATCACATTTTCTCCTCTGATGTCTTAATTGACCCATGAATGAG
>NW_018165784.1:23696-24825 GCF_001263595.1 Phalaenopsis equestris | reverse complement strand
GATGTTTGAAACACAAGGGGTTAATTGTTAGAAACTAATTTTACTTTCCACATTAAAAAGATAAGTTGATAAATTTCTAAATTATTAAAATTTGGATGTTTATTAAAATAAAATGAATCTAGGACTTAGGGGTATGACTTTTTAAGTTAATAATTAATCAATTCAATACCTCTATTTTGTTGTTCAAATAAAACCCAAATCATGAATCATGATCACCTTTTCAAAGCTAATTAAGACACTCACCTAGATCTTACAGGCTTAATAGTGACTTAGGCTAAATCAAATTTCATTTAAATAAGGATTAGGAAAGTAAAACATCATTGGAGATTAAAACGTCTTTCAAACACTACAAAAAAAAAAAAAAAAGTAGGGTGAAAGTTTGGCTAAGTGTTCCAACAACTCTAACTTGCCTCTTTAAGGGTCTCCACCCACATAATTCTTAAATTGAATCACAAGTGATAATTACCCCATCCTTAGGGATAATCGAGACATCAGTGTTCACTAAGCATTAAGGGTATTTACAGGATGAATTATTAAGCAACATAATAAGTTTAAAAGAACTCGGAATTTTCCACCAGGCAGAGAGAAAGACCACGGACCTGCTTCTTTCTCTAGATCTGCTGGATACCTCGGAGATCTACTAAACTTAATATATTTCGCTTGATAAAATCATCCTTAATTGATCAAATAGGGACCCACCAAGATATAACATAGGGTTAGGAAAACTATCAAAATTTTACTTCCCTGTTTCACATAAACTGCCTTAACATGCCTTTTAAGTTTCAGGTGGTAGAACGAGAAGACTCGCCAGGTACACTTTTATAGTTTTCAGCGTTGTCTTTCTGGTATTTTCATACTGTGCTTTTATACCTGCAAATTTGCATGCTAAACAACGATGCCACCCTGCATGAAAACTAAAACTATCAGGATAGCCTCAAAACCAAAACCAAAACAAAAAATAAAATCAATCAAGATAAAATTCACCCCCGCAACATTAAAAATATAAAACAACTCAAAATTTAATCACAAACATCACACAAAACTACAATTGCAACTAAATTAAGATGTATATATCGGATGATCGGGAATTCCTCGGAGGAGGTAACCTACAGTTGCTAACGAGGCTTCC
>NW_018165784.1:5027-22511 GCF_001263595.1 Phalaenopsis equestris | reverse complement strand
TGCTTTTGCTTATATATATATATATATATATATTAAATTAAAATGGGCGACTGGATTCCCATTTCGGTGACTGAAAATTTCTAATTTGGCAACTGAGACCTGTACATAGTGGTTGATTTTTTTCATACATGGACTCATATTATATCTTTTCTTCTTCGTTCTCAAGGGATATTTTGAATTGTGGCTCTTTTAGGGAAACCATCATTGTTTCGATTTTCTTTTTCTCTTTTTTAGAACTGGAGTCCAAGCTGATGTTAATCTTCAAGGGTTTCTTTAACTCATTTGGTTTTCTCTCCCCTGTCCTCATCCTCTGCCTCGACCTCAGATGTGAGTTTTGTGGGAGTTTCCAACCTTTAGTTGTATTTTAGAATATTGTTACTTGAATTTCTTTTCCTCTTCTTTATTCTCTTCATTCATTTTCTTATTTTATCTATTTATTCTGCATTGATTACCACATCCCTAGAGAAAACTGTCTTCTTCAGTGGAGCATAGTATGCAACATCTTCATGTATGCTGATCTATTATATTGAGAATGGATGTAGATCACTTTTAATTTAACACTCTTGTCCTTCATGTATATATTTGATTCACTGTTGCTATGACAATGAGATGATCTTGTATTCATGGACCCAAGGTCAACCAAATAAAGCTTTAAAGGATGTATCCAAGTCTATGACATAAAAAATTTATCGTTGTCAACAAATTATGAGTTTTTAATAGTAATGTGATTGACCCTACAACTCTTTCTCCTTGCTTTTTGAAGCTACGTAGCATCATTTTATCTGTTTTTAGCCTACAGGCATCCAAGTGTTCTAAGTTCATAATGTTATTTGAAACACTGAGATCAATATGCATCCTTGAAAGTGTAGTGTTAGATAGTGGGTGGTTGTGTTATGTTTTGCTTAGTAGTGGATCATTATCTGAGAACATGACCTTGGTTAGACAAACAATTTAGTAAGATCAAAACCAGTTTAGGTTCGATGAAAAAAAATTATACAATATCAACATAATAATGTTGGTTGAACCTAAAATGTTGACTAAGTCTAATGTAGGTTAGACTTAAGGTTTAGGTTCAATATAGGTTGAACCTAAGAGGATTGATTTATGTCTAATGTAGGTTAAACTTAGGGTTTATGTTTAAAGTATGTTGAACCTAGGGTTTGATGTGGCTATAAGGTGAGTTAGAACCCCTATTTATGTTAGGTCTAATTAGGTTAGACTTAAGATATAGGATTTAAGTCTAATAGTAGTTAGACCTAAAGTTGGTTAGGTCCAATTTGGGTTAGACCTAAGGTAGGGATTGGATCTAGTTTGAGTCAAACCAAATGTTTAAGGCTAAGTTAAATTTAAGTTGAACCTAAATCTGAGATTATGTCTAGTTTGATTTTAATACAAAGTTTAGGGTTAGGTTCAATTTGAGTTTAATCTAAATTAGGATTAAGTCTAGTTTGTGTTAGACCTAAAGTTTAGGGTTAGGTTCAATTTGAGTTGGACTTAACTTTGGGATTGGGTCTAGTTTGGCTTAGACCCAAAGTTTGGGGTTAGCTTCAATTTGAGCTGAACCATAAAGTTGGATTTGGTCTAGTTTGAGTTAGACCCAAAGTTCAAGGTTAGGTTTAATTTGAGTTAAACTTAAAGTTAAGATTGGATCTAGTTTGAGCTAGACCTAAAGTTTAAGATTAGGTTCAATTTGAGTTGAACCTAAAGTTGGGATTCAGTCTAGTTTGGGTTAGACCCAAAGTTTAGGATTAGTTTCAATTTTGGTTTATCTTAAAGGTTATATTAGACCTGATTAGACCTTAGATTTAAGCCTAATTAGGTTAAGTCCAATTAAGAACCTATAGAATCAGGTTTATGTGGGGTTAAGACTAAATCTGGTTCAGGTCTAAATTAGACTTAACCATAGGTTAATAAGCATAACCTCATGGTCAAAAGGGACAGCCTTGCTATTAATCCCCATAATGCCAATTTTTACCCTATAGTTGGTTTAGTCTTAATTGGTTTGGATTTAGCCCAATGCTCAAGGCTAAATTAAATTTAATAGTCCCCTTAATTAATTAATTAATTAATTAAAATGAATTAAAGAGATTGGTCCTATGGTACCTCATTACATCGTGCGGTGTCATAACCAAGTTAAGTGAAGCCAAATTGAATAGGGAGGTGGTCAATTGTTCAAAATTTGACAAAAATAAAGGTTGAACCATTGGATTTGACTATCATATGGTGCTACCAAAGTTTGGGGTTAAAAGAGTGTAATATTTTTAGGGTTTGGTATGATTAGGGAGGCTCCTGGCGAGGTCAGAGATCAATTTGTATAGATCCCTCTCCCATAGTGTTTTTTGGTAGTCAAAGTGGTTTCTAGGTTTACAGGCAAGTTCTTAAGGTTTCTAGTTGATTTGGGTGTCCTAGGGAATATAGGAAACTCTTTAGAGATTCATATTGATTTTGCATGGCCTGGGGCATGTCTAGCCCAAGGTAGTCAAATTAGGTTCACTTAAGGCATGTCTAACTAGGGTGATTAATTTAGATTCTCGTCTGATCAAAATCCTAAATCCACTCAACCAAGGATTGGGGGCTTGAGTTTACACTTGTGAGGTCTAGGAAGACACAACCCAACTTTAGGGTCATGTATAAGCAGGTGGGATAGTCCTCCCAAAACTGAGGTCAACACTTCCTATTTAGTTTTCCACTGTTTTTTGACTTCTTACAATAATATTAATACATCTTTTGCTTTTGATACATGCTTGAAATAAACAAGAATTTTTATCTCATTCCAAAAATTGTAACTTTCTCATCTTCTGCTTCAAGAATTCTTCCTTACATTTAGAGCATAAAACGAATTTTTATGAGCCCCAACCAATTACTCATGTACCAGAGCATCACAGGTATCTAGTCCCTCCTCTTCAAGCTTGTCTATTTAAGTGTTTAGATCACCAAAAAACACCCAATTCCACACCCTTAATGCTCAATACTCCCCGACTTAGATAGGGCATAAGTCTTTTGTCAGGTGATTTTTTCTTTGTTGTTGGCCTCTCTTTTCTCTGCACTCTAGCAACATCCTTATCACTTTCATGTTGGGTGTAAGTCCTAATTTTGTGAATTCTACTTGCATAGGGTCATTGGGCATTAGATATCTCTTTATTTTGACTTTAGGGCTACTAAGATTTTTTAGATGATGTAACACATAGGTTAGTAGCATGGCTTCTTAGGTCGAGCTGGCTTGATAACCTTCATCACCAGGTAAACCTGGATTCTTAATAACTTGAGCTGACGGATCCATGGAGTTCTGAACCAGATATCTCTATCCGATTGGAATTTTCTTACCTCTTTATTGGTAAACCCCTTTGATCCTAGTCTTCCATTTGATACTTCATTGGTGTTGTCTCGTAGGCCCTGATTACTGATAGGCCACCGCCTATTTTTGATACGGTGATTCACCCTCTACCCTGATGACCAAGTAGGCTTCCAAGCATAGGTTGTTCCTATTTAAGATGACCCAAATATTTCTTCGGCCTTGTTTGCCGACAGGTCGCTATCCATTTAACGATATGAGAAATTCACCATCTCCCTTTTAGCTTGATGAAGGCTTTGGAAGCACTGAGGTGCTCGTGGTTGAGATAACAATTATTTATATTTACCTATTTCACTAGTTAACATAAAATTGTAAACATGTTTCCTATTATTGAAAGTTTTCTTGGTATCCTCAAAGATGTCCTTAACCAACGGGCATGTTCCTTCTAATATAATTTAAACCTTAAAATCTTTTTTAAAAAATTAAAATCTTTAAGCCTTAAATATTAAACCTAACAAATCAAGTTTTTTTAATAAAATTTAAACCTTAAACCCCTCTATCATAAAAATTAAAATCCTTGAAGCTTAAAAATTAAGCCTTAAGAATTAAACCTTTAATAAAAGGTCAAAATTAAACCTCTAATAAGATTCAAATCTTTCTGAAAATTTAAAACTTTTAATAAAATCTAACACCTTTTTAAAAATTAAAAATCTTAACATCGTTTTCAAAAAGTTAAAATTTAACACCTTTTTCAAAATTTAAAATCTTAACACCTTTTTCAAAGTCAAAATTCCAAATAAAAATTTTGAAATCTAAAACTTTTAATAAACTCTTCAAAATGTAAATTTTTTTAATAAATCTTCTTATAAAACCTTTTCCAAAACTAAAACCTTTTTTAAACCTTAATATGATCCAAAATTTATAACTTCAAACAAAAAATTTTAAAAAAAATTATTAAAACAAATATGTCAATATTAACTTTAAAACTAAAATAAAAATAAAATAAATTTAAAGAGATCTTTCAAAGATTCTTCTTGAGTTCAATAATTAAATGACTGATACAAGTTTTGCAAGGCTCTTTTAATATCTTAGCCTAGCCAAGGCTTATATAATCATTGTCTCCAAAATGAACTTGTTTCTCCCTAAAAACATGTGATTTCGTAACATTGGCTTTTTAGCATATAAGTCTTGGGCAATTTCAAATGAATATAATTCATATAAAAGTAAGTCTATATTGATCACACTCTTCATGTAATAAAATATTTTCAAAAAAACCCTTTTGAATGAAAAATAAAAATATTTTTTATAAACATATAGATGATTCTTAAATATGAAGAATAGAGAATTAAAAGGCTTGATTTAAATTTTCTTAATTATAATATTTAAACTCAAAACATGAAGTATAAAACCTAGGAGAAGAACAAAGAACTGCTACCTACGGTGAAAACTAAACTTTAGAAGAACCTAGATTTCTAACATCAACTGACAACCTTGGAAAATTATAACTTCAATTCACTATAATTAATCTAATTTTCACCACAACCGACAAACTTAGGAATAAATAAAAAATGAGTTAAATATTAATCTCAACAATAATTAAAATCGACCAACTCTAATTTTCACAACCACAGCCAAGGTCAGATCCAAACTGTGAACTATACGTTAGTCAACCTAGAAGAGAACTAATGTCCACACACATCTTAGGGTAGTCCAGTCAAAAAGTCTAGGTTAGATTATTAAGTACCTGATATATTGAATTAAGGACTATGATATGTAAAATAAATGGCATACCATGTTAGATTGTAAGGGTACCATAGGAGAAAGTAACCTATGGTTACTAGTGAAAGTACTTCAAACCACTTAATTGGACGGTCTATCATAATTCATCGCTATGAAAACAAGGGAGACATCTTGTTATTTTGTTGGTTAAAACTCTAAGGATCTTAATGTACCCATGATGATGGAAAGCTATGGGTATCTTCTTGACCGAGGGCGTTATTTCAAAAATTTACGTTAGCCTACCTATTAGCCTGCTTTTAAGAGTTATTTTAGGTTATGACTTCACCTAAATCTTGAAACCCCTTACCATTTTCAAGTCATTATTCTAGGCTCCAACTCAGTTTCAATCTAATTCAATTAATTTCCAATTTAAGGCAACTCAATTCCAATTCAGCTAAATTCAACTCAATTTAAAAATCACTTCCAATATTAAATTCCAATGTAGCTCAATTTAACTTAATTTCAAAATCATATTCAATATAAAATTCCAATTTCAAACTCAATCCCAACTCAACTTCCAATCAGTGGCAATCTCAAATCAATTCCAAAACTCAATTCAAATCAATTCTAACTAAACCTTTGTCCAGTTCTAAATGAACTCAATTCAAACTCAATCTTCAAATTCCAATCCAAATCAATTCAACTTAAATCATCCCAATTTCAATTTAGTTAAATTTCAATTTTGATTCAACTCAAAATCTAAACCTCACACATGAAACCTAAAACTTCAACCTTAAACTCAAGCTCAATATCAAAATTCCTATTTTCAATGATAAATTGTTTCGCCCAGACCATATGGTTTCAAAAACATGAAAACCTCAAAGCTAAATCAATTTTAATAAATTTTAATTAACTTCAACAAATTTCAATTGTAAACAAAATCATAATACACTTTAACAAATTTCAACCAATTTTAATGAACCTGATTGAATTTTAATAAGACTATTTTAAACCTTAATAAATCAAACTTAATTGAAAATTAACAAAAAACCTTATAACTTTAATAAACTTTAATAAATGTTAACAAACTTAAATAAATCTTAATAAAACTTAACAAACTAAATGAATTTAAAAAATATCATAGTAAAGTTAAATGAACTTACAAACACTTAACTAAATTTAAATAAAATTTGACCAAAATTTTGATAAAGCTTAAAAAGTTTAAATAAACTTTGAAATTAAATTCAACAAACTTTCATTAATTTTAAGTAAATTTAAAAAATAACAACAAATCTTAAATCCTTAAATAAACTCAAATAAGTCATGATAACAAATTCAATAATTTTTAAATATACTTTTATAATCTTCAAAAAAATTTAAAATAAACTAGAAACAAACCTAATACCTTAATCAGTAATAACAAATCAACTTTAAGGAACTTAAATAACCTTATTTTTTTAATAAATATAAACAAAACATAAAAGGCACTCTCAACAAAACTCTTCTAATATCTAATAACATACATAAATCAATCAAACTTAAATGACAACCCTAAGAGAAACCTTAAAATTGAATTAAACTTCAACTAACTCAAGTATCTCGGCTCAAGTTAAATCAATCTTTATCAAGCCTATACAAATCCTCCAATTTCACTCAGATCATTTCAAGCACAAAATCATTTCAAGCACAAAATCATTTCAATCCTCAAAAAACTTTATAAAATATGATAAATTCCAATCAAGTTTATCTTAATAAACTTTAACTAAATCTCATAAACTTTAATTAACTATAACTTAGAAAACTATACTATATCATAGAAAAGATTTAACAAATCCCATAAACATTAACAAACTTAATAAATTTAAATAAGCTTTAATGAAATATAAAAATCATAACAAGTTTTAGCATGCTTAAATTTAACAAACATTAATAAATTTTAAAATGACCTTAAAAAACATCAATAAACTGTAAATCTTTACACAAACACAAATAGATTTCATTTATAAATTTAATAATCCTTAAATAAATCTTAATAATCATTAAATATACTTTAATAATCTTAATATAAACTTTGAGATAAACCTAAAACAAACTTACTAAATTTAACTAAAATCAACATAATAATCAATTTCACAGAATTTAAGTAAATGGTTTTAAGCAAAGATAACATGCATAAAGTTAACCAAATTCCAAACAAATAACTTCTAAAACAAATTTAAATCAATCAATACAAAAAAATCAACTCAAATAAAACCTTCAAATAAAATCAAACCCAACTAACTCAAATTTTTATCTCAAGTGAATCAAGCCTATTCAAACCATCCAATTTCATTCCAAATCTCAAATCCATCAATCTGAGTCAATATCAATCATCTCAGAGAATCTTTTTGATAATTGTGCATGATATACTTCAAAAATTTAATCAAGAGTAATTTCAGAAGCCACCATTTTTTTAGATGTAATTAACTATGAGGGTTTTCCCTCATAGGGATATTAGATTCCAGAAAAAAATAAACCTTATGTTGCTCTCATAAAGTAAGAGAAAAATGCTTGGTCTGTTGTAGTCTCTTAAGTTATGGAAATTTTTATCATTAGGGTGATCTGATCCAGTCTAAGATAGTATTTCCAATATTTGGGGTATTAATGTACTTTTCAAATGTAGCATATGATCATTTAGATAGAAATCTTCCAATCTCTATTATGGATATACAATAAAAAAACCCACCGCAAAACGAAATGTAATTTGATTTAAATGGTTGGGTTTGGAACAAACCAAAATTTAACTTCTAGCTCTAATTCAAACTAAATTAATTAACACTTATAATTCTATTTTAAAATTAAAATTTTAATTTCCTTTTTATCTAGTCACAAATTTTCTTAAATTTCAAATATTAAATTAAACTAAAGTAATTATGTCAAGTGCTCAATTTATTTTCTTTTCAAATGAATTTAATTTCTTAATCCTAATATTATTTTTTTTTCAATTTCTTTGGTTTAATGAATATTAAAACTGAATGAAAAGAAAATATTGAATATTCAAATTTCTAAAATAAAAAAATCAAATTTCATTTTAAACGCAAACCAAACCAACATAATAAGCTCTATTTGGTTTGATTTTTTTTTTAATTTTAACCAAACAATGCGTGCTCTTATCGACCATCTTTTGTAACTTTCATAGGAAGGAATTTTATAAATTGAATCACAATGCTTGTACACATTCAATAATTTCCTTTGAAGCTTCTTAAATTTTAATGAACCATCAACCCAATATGCAACCATGTGCCTCCATTAAACTAAAATGATGTATTTATTATTCTTACTTTTTATTTCAACTATTAATATATTTGATGCAATTACTTACAATTTTGTAAATAAGTATGTTGTGTATCACATTTAGCAATAATCTTGTTCATCGCCTCCATTATTTGATATTTACTTCATGAATTCTTACTTTCCATTACAATAAAATGTTTAAAAATATTGCATCATTCATTGCAAAACAAACTCAATCTTTAGTTATATTTTTTTTGCCTTTCATTAGACACAAAGTATTGCATCATAGACCACCATTTGCATAATTCATTTCCATCGTCTATAAATAGGTCCCAGACAAGTGAAACCCTTGTATCCATCTCATCATAATATTTCTCTTCCATTTAAACAAGCATGGATTGCTCTGACTTAAGGCGTCAGGCTGCCCAGATGAAAAAGTGCCTTTTTGATCAGGTCGGCCTTCTCTACACACTTCAAATAAATCACTAATAGATTTGCAAGATGTAACTCAGAGGCCTATGTTATGGCAACAAAGTATGTTAATTATGGTTGCTTAACATTAAAGAATTCTCCGAGGTAAATAAAGGAGCAATATTCTGTACAACATCCCAACTTATTATTAGGTTTGCCTTGGGATTTATCTTATTAAACAACGAGTATTTGACCTTCACGCTTTGAAGTTGAAAGCAACACATTTAATTTGATATTGTATTTGAATGATGGTTGGTATTAACGATTTTTATAACTTTGCAAGGAAACTTGCCTATCTTTTTCTTTCATTTTAATGTTTAGAACCTAGAAATTAGCCTCTGAGTCTTTAGTGAATATATATTTGAACTCCAGTTGATTAGAATTATTGTTATCATTTTGAAATTCATCAAGCATTGTATTTACCATTAAAAATCAATTTTTTTCTCTTCTGAATATAATATATATTTCCATGAGCATAATGAAATTTTAAATTTTTGTGGCTATGTTGATTATTTAGTGTAATATACTTTTAATTAACTTAGGATAATTCTCCTTCTAATTGTTCAGATTTTTTAACATGAGAAGAACTTTACAATGGAGCACCTTTAATTGTATTAATGGTTCTCTTAAAGTGAAAAAAACAGATTAAGGAGCTATCGTGTCTGAACATGTAGCACATTGATAGGAAACAAAATGAGGAATCAGAATGTATTCGGTTGAAGGCAACGCCTTGCTACAACATTAAGGAGTTATCATTTGTAGTTTTGTTTTTTATTTCTCCACTGAAGCTCTAGCTTGTCAGCAACTAGAAAGCAAAACAAGTGCTCTACTTCATCATATTTATTAAGAAATAACTGATTAATACTTGTTTTTTATTCATTTTTTATCATAAATAATGTTTCACCAACAATGTTTTCCAGTATGAATACGAAAAAAACAGCATTCAGCACGAATATTGATGCCTAGGACCCCAAATATTGATCAAATGACTAGCAAATTTGAAGATATGTAACTTTGTATAATGGAAAATTTATGTTATTGAAGGGATACTTGGATGAGCAATTTTATCAGCTGGAAGATCTGCAGGATGATGTTAGCCCCAATTTTGTAGAGGAAGTAGTCACTTTATTTTTCAAGGACTCGTCCAGGCTGTTTAGCAACATCGAGCAAGCTCTGTAAGAAAGAATCAAAGAAAATCAAAGAAATGCCTTATTTATTTGGTATCTCAACCCATACATGTAATTCTTAGTGATACTTGTATAAATATACTGATGCAGGCAAAAAAATTCACCAGATTTTCAGAAGCTGGATTCACATATACATCAGTTTAGAGGAAGCATTTCAAGGTATTTATATATGCATAAGCATACATTCTTCCATGTGGGTATCAACTATTCTAACTGATAAAGATTTTCTATTTTATTTTATTTTATTTGGTCAGCATCGGCGCTCTTAGGGTGAAGAATGAAAGCACACTATTGAGGGAATACTGCAAGAAAGAAAACCTGGATGGGTATGTAATCATCAAAATCATTCTAAAATTGTTCATGAGTGTTATGCTGCCTTAGCGTTCTCCAATACAAGTTTTAAATATACATAACAGAGCTATGGCATGTAGGTGCCTTAAGACATTCCAGAAAATGAAGAGGGAACATGCTATCCTCAAACAGAAGATGGACGATTATTTTCAGGTTTTGACCCTCAACAACCATATTTAACTTCTCTTTCCATTTTATTTGATTTTGTAGACTTGTAGACAGCCTCTTTCAAAAGTGATGCTTTTCGTTTATTATAGGGGCTAACATAAAGCAATGATTAGATTTTCTTTATTATGACTTGTTGGCTGCTGTGTCAAAATGTTTGCTAAATGGACAAAGCCTAATTTAATCATTTAGAGCAAAAAGAACATAAAAAAGATACTCATAAGGCTAATATGATTTGTGCTGGGAAAGCAGCCTACTGCCAAGAAAATTAAACAAAACTTGCGTTGATGGGTCCGTCAAATTCAAAATGTTTGTATAAGTTGAGTAGTAATAACTTGTATTATTTTATTTAGCTTTTGTCAATAAACTCTGCTTGAATTTTTCTAAAATGAGCTTTGTTTCACAGCTCCTGAGACAAATTGGAACGGCTGAAGACGCTACCCGACCTATCATTTGAGAAGTCCGATTTCTCTCTTGCTCAATCTTCAATGGCAAAAAATAATTGCAGTATTATGCATCTAGACTTTGTAACAGAGCAGGGAAGCTAATATATGTGTAGCCGGTCACTGATCTGTGATCTCCACTATTATTATTAATTATCAGAAGTTCCTAATGCTAGTAATTCACTGAAATTTTATGGTTGCATCACCATCCATCTATTTCACTCTTTCTCTTTATATATATATGAGGTTCCACTATCCACAATACAACTCCACGCAAAATAAAAAGAAAATACATGTAAACCTACAAAATGTATACTAAAAGAAAAAGTATACCCAAAAATTAAATTTACACCAAAACCCATGTCACAACAGTTGAGAAGAGCAAAACCGAAGTAGAGGCTGCTATGTCTAGTGAGAACCACACCAAAAGTTGTCCAAACCTGCAAACAGCTAAATATCTCTCGGCCAAGACATAATTAGATTGCAACATGCTAAACGCTTGAAACCAGTGGAGGCAGCATGAGAATAGAAAGAAATGAGTGTAAGTCAGCATAAGCATCTCGAGCTAGCAAAGTGTAATCTCCCAAACCCCCTAAAAAACAGTTTAAGAAAATTGGAGAGTGTGTCCAAATTCTTGAAACCAACATTGGCATCAAGTAAATCCAAGTGACAGTGTCAGAAGCTTCATTAGTAGCATTACAAAAATAGAGAACCCAACCAAGCACACCAAGCATAGCCAAATACAAAAAAGTGTCCAGGAAACACAAACTTGGCCAAAGTAACCTTCCAGCATCCTTCCATATGACAGAGAGCAAATCCAAGCCGTAAGGTCCAAATAATGAAACAGAAATCCCGAAGCAGTAACAAATAAGAAAAGTAAATATATAAGTGTCTGCAGCACGACTAATATCCTGACCAAAAAGAAGAAAGAAAGAAATCTCAGGCAATCAAAACCAGATTCAAACCAGTGTCCAACAAACACAACCTGGACCAAAACAACCATCCATCATCCTTCCAAAAGGAATAGAAAAATACCCAGTCCAGAAAAAATCAAGATATGACACTTTGTATAAGAAGGCAAGCATAATTAAAATCTAACATAAGGGGCTTCCAATACTTCAATTTGTATGAAAGTGTGCAATGAAGGGGTAGGATTATCCCCAACAATAGCACTGTGCACTCTCAATTTAGCCAGCCAATTTGCAAAGGAATTTCCCTCTCTATAGATGAAAGAGTATTGAAAATTAAGGTTATGCATCTCAATATAATGCCAAATCCTTCTCAACAAAGAAATAAGATATCAAGATGGTTTGAGCTTGGCCGTGAGCATATAAAATAGTGTTTCAGAATCAGTTTTCAGAACAATATCATTTAAATTCAGAGAAGCAGCAGTCTGTAGTGCAGCAAGCACTGCACAAGTCTCTGCCTCCAGAGATGAAGTGACAATACAAGGGGAGGCAAAATAAGCTATACATTTACCATATTCATCTCGAATCAGACCCCCCATTCCATTATAAGTAGACTAGTAGCTACCATCAATATTAACTTTAATCTTGCCATGGGGGGTTGGTTTCCATTTAATCAAAATGAGTTTCCTACCCTTACCCATAGTAGGAGAGGAAGCCTTACCATTAAACAACTTCCAAGTCTTGTGAAAATGAGCCACAGCTAAAATAGAGATGGTAGAAGGAGTGTGGCAAGGAGTTTCATACTTCTGACTATTTCTAGCCATCCAGTTGAACCATAGCACGATAATAGGAGATAAAAAGAGCTTGTTAAAAAAAGGATCAAAGTCCTTACAAATCCCAATGACAGTTTTGAATGTCAAATGTAAGGGCCAATTGATACCAAAGTAGCATCCAATACGTTGTCAAACCTCTTTAGCAAAGGGGAAATAAAAAAAACAAATGGTTTGCAGATTCAACATTTTGTTTACAGTTATAACAAAAAGAAGCAAGTTTCAACCCTTTCAGTTTAAGAATATCATCAAGAGGGAGAAAGTTATGAAAATATCTCCAAAGGAAAATTGAGATAGAGGGAGATATATATTTATGCCAAGTGTAAACATGTCATTTCCAAGGAGTAAAAGAGTGCAATTTCGAGTAAAGCAGCTTAGTGACAGAGGATCTGTTTTGATGCTTCTAAAGAGGAACATCCTTATCTTGAGCTCCAATAGGTGTAGTAGCAATGGCAGGAGCTAAATCACCAATTAATGAATTCAGCTTAGCTAAATTCAAAACACCATCAATCCAATAATCAGAGACAAACATATTAGAATCATATCCTGAGGTTGGCAAAGTAGAATGCAAGGAAATCCCCCATTCATAATTCTAGAAAGAAATGCAACTATCCCCAATGTCCAAAAAAATAAAATGTGAAGCCACATCCCGAGCATAAGTAATAGCCTTCCAAAGCTTAGAATCCCCCGCTCTTCATTTGACCGTAGAAGGATGCAAATTTTTTCAATATTTATGAAACATAAATTGAGCCCATAATGACTCCCCCAAACGAAATTTGAACCAAATTTTACACAAGTTAATATCAATAGTTTATTGCAGAGTTTTAAACCCAAGCCCACCAGCATAAGGATGCTTGCTTTTGTACTGCTAATTCGTCCAAATCTTAGAGGATCTAGAGCCCTTCCAAATTAATTTGTTGAAAATAGTTTCAAGTGTCTCTTGAGTGCTTTTCTCTGTTTTAAGAACTTGCATAGTGTGGAGAGGAAGTGTACATAGGACACTTCTCAATAAAGTGAGCCTACCATCATTTGAAAGAAAAGTATTTTTACAGTCATTAATCTTAAGTTTAACTTTATCAATCACTTCATCCATCTGAGTTTGCTTACATCTGCCTCTAAGAATGTATACCCCAAGATACTTAATAAGAAGCTTAGAAATTTTACAACCAGTATAATTGGAAGCCCAGACATGAGTGTTAGAAGGGACACCTTTGCCAAAATAAATAGAGCACTTGGCCAAGTTAAACATCATATGAGATATGTTTTGAAAATCCTTTAACAAAGACATGGTAGCTTTAATTTCACGTTTGCTAGCATTTAAACACAAGATAGCATCATCAGCATAAGCTACATAACTCGTCACAATCTTAGATTTATGAGAGAATTGAATATAAGAATGCTCGTGATGTAGCTTATTGATGAGCCTAGAAAGGTAATCAAATGCAATAATGAAAATTGTGGGAGAGAGAGGATCTCCTTATTTAATGCCCCTGTTAGCAGAAAAGAAACCATGTGATTTACCATTAACCATCACACTATAACTATTATTAGAAAGCCACCTCTTAATGAATAAGCAGAAATCCTGTTGGAAGCCTTTGGTCTACAAAATATTAATAATAAAATCCCAGCTAATAGTATCAAAAGCTTTCCTAATGTCCAATTTAAGGAACATGTTTCCCCCCCTGCACTTCTTATCCAGATCTTCAATTATCTCCTGTGCTAAAAGGAAATTATCAGTAATATCCCTACTCTTAATGAAAGCAGACTGCTCAGCAGCAATGATGTGAGAGAGGTGAGGTTGCAATTTGTTAACTATAATTTTACTCATAGCCTTAGACATCTTAGTGGTGAGAGATATAGGACAAAAGTTGTCCCAGGAAATCTTATCATTACCTTTAGGAATGAGCACAGTCAAAGCAGAGGTGAAATATTTACCAGGATTATTGCCAAGGAAGAAACTTTGTATAGCAAGAACAACCTCCTTCTTAATAACCTCCCATGAATGAGTGTAGAAAGTAGAAGAGAAACCATCCGGACCAGGAGCTTTGTTGGGGCAAATAGACTTGAAAGCATCAAGGATTTCCCGTTCATCAGAAGGATGAGTTAAATCAAGATTATTAATGTAATTATAATCATCCACAATGTGAGTGGAGTCAACAGGCATAACTTGAGTAGAGGTTTGAAAACGCTCAGTAAAATAGGTAACAACACTAGCACCAATCTCTTCCATGCTAGTTAAAATGCTCCCCTCCCATCCCCCTTTTTAATTTTTTAATTTTTAAAATACTATTAATGTTTCTTCTGTGTTTAAGGGTGGCATGAAAGTATTTAGTGTTTCTATCCCCCGCAGCAAAGGAAATATCATTAGTCTTCTGTTGAAGAAGATTTTCTTCTAAAGCAATAGCATCCATTAACAAAATATGAGACTGTGCAGCAGTGTCCATCAAAGCAAGAGAAACAACTAGTTGAGCTTCCAAACAATCAACAACGCTCTGAGCATCCTGCACTTTTTTATGAACATTATCAAAAATTTGGTAATTCCATTTAATAAAATGAGCAACCATCTTTTTATGCAATTATCACAGAACAAACCGAGGAGTCCCAGCTCCTTCATACCTCCATTCCTGATTCACCAAAGTCAAATAAGTATCGTGAGAAGAAGCTTGAAGTGAGATATGATCGGTTTAACAGTAAAGGCCAATGTAAGCAAAATCAGATTACGATCAGATGTAGCATAGCTCAAGTGTTGAACCCGCACAATAGGAAAGTGGCTTAAAAAAGCAGAATTAGCCAAATACAGATCCAATCTTTGATAAAGAAAACCTCTCATCCATGTATAAGGAGAGCCAGTGTAACCCAATTCAAAAAGGCCTGCATTAGAAATAGAATTAGAGAACCTGTTAATAAGAGCAGGATCAACTCTACCACCTTCTTTTCTCTCCATAGGTTTCATAATCATTTTAAATTTGCCACAAACAAACCAATTCTCATTAATAAGGCCTCCCATAAGCTCAATTTTTTGCCAGAGCAAAGATTTATCATGCAACTGAGAACTAGCATATACAAAAGTAGCCCATCCTTGAAAATCTTCAATAATGGAAAGAGAGACCACATTTTGTTATTGATGTTGCGGTAAGAATGGTATCCCTTGAATTTGTTAAAAATTCTACTTTTATTAACATGAACCATAGGTTCCAAAATAACAAAAATGAGAAATTTATGGACCCTACAAAGATGTTTGAGCCTATTAAGGGAGTTAGGGTACGCCGCTCCCCTAATATTCCAAACCATAATTTTAAACATAATGATATGAGTCATCCCTTCTAGAAGGTCTAGTAGGGCTGACTAACTGTTCTCCATCATAATTATAAATGCCTTCCTGAATAATGTTGCTAGCATTAAGACTAGAAAGCTCATTGTTTCGTTTAACTTTTTCCTTGAATGTTTTTGAACCTGCCACTCATTTCCTAAATTTTTGGCCGCCTTAGATAAAGAAGTAATATTATCAATAGTAACAGGAGGAGCTCCAACTATAGTAGTGTAAGCGGTGGAGCTAGAGGGAATAAAATCTCCTTAATTATGTGGGATGTTATCAGGAATATTAGGAGCTACTAGTAAGGTTGTTTCCACAGGTTCCATAGTGTCCACATTAACGTTTAGCTCATTAAAATCTTTGGCCAAATCAGTGCCATCATAAGTATTCAGTTGTTGAGCGATAACATCTGTGCATGTGTGTAATGCCTCATTGCCTAAAGTATCTAAGTTAGATGTAACAGTGCGCAAAGGATGATTCACAACTCAATCAACCACATTATCAGCAGTAGATGGGATATCTTGATGCTCAATAGGTTTATTGTTTTCGGGTGAGGAAGTATGTGGAGCATGATGGGAGTTTTTGAGTTGAGGATTCAATTTAAAGCAAGATGTTGTTTGATGACCGAACATAGAACAGTGAGTGCAGTAAGGTGAGTGTCTTTCAATTTCAACAGGTTGCCAATACCCTTGGTGTTGCGCTTCTATCCAAATTTCATTGCAAAATGGTTGTGTTATGTCTCGTTTAACAAGAATACAAGCTTTAGATGGTTTCGATAGCGTATAAGTAGCGCTATCCATTTTCAAAGGCTTGCCGTAAGCAACCACAAGTGAAAAGAGTATCTCATGATTAAAAAGATGTAGTTTAAGCCACGAAAAACGAATCCAAATTGGTATTATAGGCAATTCAATTTTAGGGTCAAAATTAACAGCCCATTTTCGAAACTTCATCACACTGTTTTCTATCCGTATGAATTTTTTCACAAAGAGACGTTAATAATCCTCATCATTTGCAAGTTGTGTAAAAGATGTCTACCATCTATGGTACCAACCTTCCACCAACCTTTTAATTTTAACATTTTGAATTCTCTCCAGATTAACTCAACTTTAGGAATTCCATAAGTAAATTTACCAACAAGAGCCATACAGCAAGAAGTTGCAAGAGTCGTAGTTTCATCCTTTGTCACAAACAAAGCATGTTTTCCATTCTTCTTTTCTAACTTCCTAATGGAAGTATTATCTCCTCCAACTATGAGAGTACCGTGAAATCCTTGCAGAAACATTCCAGTGGTAGGAGTGGTCGAAGAGCCACCCCCCATCCAAAACAACATCAACAAACGAACGAGAAGCAGGAGGCATCTCTAAAAGCAAGAGGAGAAAGAGAGAAAAGTAAAGAAATGATCTCACCAGCGAAGAAGTATGTGAGGTAAAATATAATCGCTATGGATGTCAGAGCAAAACCTAGTCGCCACTACCTCCATTTTATTGTTTATATTACACACACACACACACACACACACACACACTTATATA